>NC_134884.1:19500305-19502805 GCF_041734735.1 Babylonia areolata
TAACCTAGAGGGAACGATTTTTTTTTTTTCTGACCTGTATTACCTAAAAGAAAAAAGAGTCCCTTGACCTATATTAACCAAAAGGGATGTGAGTTTCCAACCCGTTTCTGACCTGTCTTACCTAAACGAGGAGAACGAGGAGACATGTTTTACCTGAAAGAAACGAACGTTACTGCCCTGTAATATGCAAAGGAAACAAGAGTTTGTGTCTGTATTACCTAAAAGGAACGAGAGTTCCTTGACCTATATTAACCAAAAGGGATGTGAGTTTCCAACCCGTTTCTGACCTGTATTACCTAAAAGGAACGAGAGTTCCTTGACCTATATTAACCAAAAGGGATGTGAGTTTCCAACCCGTTTCTGACCTGTATTACCTAAAAGGAACGAGAGTTCCTTGACCTATATTAACCAAAAGGGATGTGAGTTTGCAACCCGTTTCTGACCTGTATTACCTAAAAGGAACGAGAGTTCCTTGACCTATATTAACCAAAAGGGATGTGAGTTTCCAACCCGTTTCTGACCTGTACTACCTAAAAGGAACGAGAGTTCCTTGACCTATATTAACCAAAAGGGATGTGAGTTTCCAACCCGTTTCTGACCTGTACTACCTAAAAGGAACGAGAGTTCCTTGACCTATATTAACCAAAAGGGATGTGAGTTTCCAACCCGTTTCTGACCTGTACTACCTAAAAGGAACGAGAGTTCCTTGACCTATATTAACCAAAAGGGATGTGAGTTTCCAACCCGTTTCTGACCTGTACTACCTAAAAGGAACGAGAGTTCCTTGACCTATATTAACCAAAAGGGATGTGAGTTTCCAACCCGTTTCTGACTTGTACTACCTAAAAGGAACGAGAGTTCCTTGACCTATATTAACCAAAAGGGATGTGAGTTTGCAACCCGTTTCTGACCTGTATTACCTAAAAGGAACGAGAGTTCCTTGACCTATATTAACCAAAAGGGATGTGAGTTTCCAACCCGTTTCTGACCTGTACTACCTAAAAGGAACGAGAGTTCCTTGACCTATATTAACCAAAAGGGATGTGAGTTTCCAACCCGTTTCTGACCTGTACTACCTAAAAGGAACGAGAGTTCCTTGACCTATATTAACCAAAAGGGATGTGAGTTTCCAACCCGTTTCTGACTTGTACTACCTAAAAGGAACGAGAGTTCCTTGACCTATATTAACCAAAAGGGATGTGAGTTTCCAACCCGTTTCTGACCTGTATTACCTAAAAGGAACGAGAGTTCCTTGACCTATATTAACCAAAAGGGATGTGAGTTTCCAACCCGTTTCTGACCTGTACTACCTAAAAGGAACGAGAGTTCCTTGACCTATATTAACCAAAAGGGATGTGAGTTTCCAACCCGTTTCTGACCTGTACTACCTAAAAGGAACGAGAGTTCCTTGACCTATATTAACCAAAAGGGATGTGAGTTTCCAACCCGTTTCTGACCTGTATTACCTAAAAGGAACGAGAGTTCCTTGACCTATAATAACCAAAAGGGATGTGAGTTTCCAACCTTATTCTGGCCTGTCTTACCTAAACGAGGAGAACGAGGAGAAAGAAACGAACGTTACTGCCCTGTAATATGCAAAGGGAACAAGAGTTTGTGTCTGTATTGTGTAAAAGGAACGAGACTTTGTACATGTATTATGTAAAAGAAACGAGAGTTTGTACATTGTACATGGGTTCTTTTACGTGCGCTAAGTGCATGCTGCACAACGGAACCTCGGTTTATCGTCTCATCCGAATGACTAGCGTCCAGACAACCACTCAAGGTCTAGTGGAGGGGGAGAAAATATCGGCGGCTGAGCCGTGATTCGAACCAGCGCGCTCAGATTCTCTCGCTTCCTAGGCGGACGCGTTACCTCTAGGCCATCACTCCACTCATATATATGAACTCAAACTTAGCACACTGATTACCTGCCACGTTTCCCAAGTTTCAGTGAAATGTTGGCTGGATCCCATACGCGCTTGCTTGCTTGATATGCATACTTACTCAGCACCTATCCTCGGTCAGAGAGCATGCTCCACGACTTGTACAAACACGGAGTCATTTGCACAAAGGGTTGTTTTCCTGGGAAGAGCCGACGGAAAGCTGCCCTTAGGTGCTCATAATTCGTTTCTGATGTCATGCAGTCAGGGTTCAGTCACACACCAACACACAGATACACAGAAACACAGACACACAGACACAGACACAGACACAGACACACACACACACACACACACACACACACACATGCACATGCACATGCACACGTGCACACGTATAATTAATATCAGGATGGATTTAGAACACAACATTGCCACGGACAACTCTCTTGTTCCTATGGGTTCTTTAAAGTGCGTTTAATTAAAATCAGGCAACACACGGGACATCAGTCTATCGTCTCTTCCGAATGACTAGCGTCCGGACCACCACTCGGGGTCTAGTGGAGGGCGACGTTCGCTCAGATTATCTCACGATTCGAGGTGGATGCGTGACCTCAAGG
>NC_134884.1:19522805-19525305 GCF_041734735.1 Babylonia areolata
ATAATTTTCTTTTTCTTTTCTTTTTTTTTTCTTTTTTTTTTTTTTTTTACATATGGTTTGTCTTCTTTTCTTTTCCTTCATAACCGAGCATTACGAAACAGCTAGGATTGGTCAGAAAAGAAAAAAAAAATCGTCCCTTCCCCACCCACCCCCCACCCTCTCTCCTCCTTTTTTTTTCCGGACCTCTGTAAGCACGGGGGTTAAGGGTTGCACACTGCGCGACCCACGTCAGGCGATATGTCATTGTGAGACAGGCTCATTTCGCCATCCCGGTGTGACATGTAATGGACTGTGTTCGCCGTCACCACGGCACATTGTTGGTTGGTTTTGTGAGGTGGTGTGGTATTTGTGTCGCTGAGTACGAGACACAGAAAAGAAAAAAAAAAAAAATAGAAAAAGAAAACAACCCCCCACCCCCCGTTCCCCCGACTTCCCACTCCACACCACACCTCCCCTCCCCCATCCACACCCCTCCCCTTTACTCCGCCACCTCCAGACCACCCCTCCCTTCCAAACCATACCCCTCCCCTCCCCCATCCACACCCCTCCCCTTCACCCCGCCACCTCCAGACCACCCCTCCCTTCCAAACCATACCCCTCCCCTCCCCCATCCACACCCCTCCCCTTTACCCCGCCACCTCCAGACCACCCCTCCCCCTCCAAACCATACCCCTCCCCTCCCCCATCCACACCCCTCCTCTTCACCCCGCCACCTCCAGACCACCCCTCCCCCTCCAAACCATACCCCTCCTCTCCCCCATCCACACCCCTCCTCTTCACCCCGCCACCTCCAGACCACCCCTCCCCTCCAAACCATACCCCTCCCCTCCCCCATCCACACCCCTCCTCTTCACCCCGCCACCTCCAGACCACCCCTCCCCTCCAAACCATACCCCTCCCCTCCCCCATCCACACCCCTCCCCTTCACCCCGCCACCTCCAGACCACCCATCCCCTCCAAACCATACCCCTCCCCTCCCCCATCCACACACCCCCACCCCCACCCCACCTCCCACCTCCAATTCTTTGCTGGTGAACGTCTTAACCAGACCCCACTGGTCGACAAGTCCGTGGAAATCAGAATACTGATTGAGTGATTGTTTGATTGATTGATTGATTTGGATACTTATATAGCGCCTATCCTCAGTCGAAGACCAAACTATAAGAGCTTTACAAACGTGGGGTCATTTGCACAGCAGGATGCTCACTTAGTACCTGGGTGGAGCCGACTGACGGCTGCTACTGGGCGCTCATCATTCGTTTCCTGTGTCATTCAATCAGATTTCAGGCACGCACACTTACACACTCAGACAGACATGTAACATTTTACGTGTATGGCCGTTTTGTTTATTTATCCCGCCATGTTGGCAGCCATTCTCCGTTTTCGGGGGTGTGCATGCTGGGTATGATTCTTGTTTCCATAACCCACCGAACGCTGACATGGATTACAGGATCTTTAACGTGCGTATTTGATCTTCTGCGTGCGTATACACACGAAGGGGGTTCAGGCACTAGCAGGTCTGCACATATGTTGACCTGGGAGATCGGAAAAATCTCCACCCTTTACCCACTAGGCTCCGTCACCGAGATTCGAACCTGGGACCCTCAGATTGAAAGTCCAACGCTTTAACCATTCGGCTATTGTGCCCGTCAATATAGAAATGAGGGAAAGAAAAAGAGCACACGCAGTGTGTGTGTGTGTGTGTGTGCGTGTGCGTGCGTGCGTGCGCGAGCGCATAGGCAGTGTTGTGTGTGTGTGTGTGTGTGTGTGTGTGTGTGTGTGTGTGTGTGTGTTTGACGGAACAAATCAAACAATTTCCATGTGGCCCCTCTCACCACAAGTCACAATTTCGTTCAAAAACATTTTTGTGTGCGTGTGCAATTTTGGCACGCATGCAAAACAAGATATAAAGCAACACATTTCCAGTTGATGTCCAAACGCTTGAGTGACAGAGAATTGCAAAGCAGAGCACATAGCCTAATGAATATCATTTCCAACACTCTTTTTTTCTTCTTTTTTTCATACACCCACCATTATGGAACAAGGCGAAATGCATTTATCCCAATTCAACTCGTCCTTCGTCGACGGCCAGGGTCAATGTTGGATTGTTTTGTGACGTAGTTTAGGATTTGTTGACGTCCGATTTTCGTTTGGGATAAACGCCTGTTCACTTCTGGCATGTATGAATTGTACAATGCTGTCTTTCCTGGACTAGGCTGACCCTGGAGAAAGGTTCAGTGAAGGTGAGAAAAGACCCACTGACCACAGGGAAAGTCCTGTTGACAATGGGAAAGACTACAACTTGGGATTCTCTCTTGAGGGCACATAAGACCGCATGGCTGTGTCTGGAGTGGCACTGTCTTCATCTGTCTGCGGGCAGGGGCGGTTTGGTCTGTGGGGTGTGCTCAGCAGCTGGAGGGTGGTGTCTTTTGCCGGTGGGCTCTGTAGTCATGAAATACTGGCTGGTACACCCATGGGGATACTTCTTTTAAGACTGTCG
>NC_134884.1:19532805-19535305 GCF_041734735.1 Babylonia areolata
ATATGATCACGTACGTATGTATGCCAGCAACACGTGCGCGCGCGCGCGCACATACACACACACACACACACAAACACACAATTTCTGTCTCTCTGTCTCTGTCTCTTCCTCTTCCACTGTGTCTGTCCCTGTCCCTGGCTCTTTTCCCCTCACTTTCTTTCTCTCTCTCTCTCCCTCACTCTCTCTCTCTCCTCCTCTCTCTCTCCCTCTCTCACTCACTCTCCCTCTCTCCCCCTCTCTCTCCCTCTCACTCGCTCTCTCTCTCTCTTCTCTCCCCTCTCTCTCTACCTCTCTCCCTCTCTCTCTCCTTCTCTCACTTGCTCTCTTTCTTCTCTCTCTCCCTCTCTCTTTCTCCCTCTCTCTCTCCCTCTCACTCACTCTCTCTCTCCCTCTCTCTTTCTCCCCATCTCTCTCTCTCTTACTCTCTCTCTCCCTCTCTCTCTCCGTCTCTCTCTCCCTCTCTATTTCTCCCTCTCTCTCTTTTCTCTCTCTCTGGCGTCTTGGTCTCTACATAAATCAAAGGCAACGGCGTTCTTTCAGTCGGATTGTGACGCCTTAACACTTTTCCGCTGTTATGGTGGTCATACGAACCAAGTCCTCCCCACGCCCAACAACTCCACGCAACCCCCCCTCCCCCCCAACCTTCAGCTGCTATAGACACAGCAACACGCAGCGAGTTAGTTTGCCCACGGCTGATTGAGACAGTGACCCGGAAATCGGAGTCTGAACAGGGAACTTGCATCAGTGTTCAGGTTTTATCTGTCTGCCGCTGACCGATAGGAACGTGTTGCCGATGTGCTCGCTTTCTTCAGTCATTAATTCACTGGTGGTGGGTTGGTGGGTGGTTGACCACCGTTTGTTTCTGCTTTCCATCATTGCTAGCGCGTGCGCATACATGAACACATACAAACACACATGCGCACACTCACACATACACATATGTGGCATATACACACACACATGCTCGCATGCATGCATACGGATATATGATCACGTACATATGCATGCAAGCACACGCAAGCACATATACGTACGAAGGCACGTGCACACACACACACACACACACACACACACACACACCCTATCTCTGTCTCTGTCTCTATCTCTTTCTCTTCCACTGTGTCTGTCACTTTTCCTGGCTCTTCACCCCTCACTTTCTCTCTCTCTCTCTCTCTCCCTCTCTCGTTCTCCCTCTCTCTCTCTCCCTCTCTCACTCGCTCTCTTTCTCTCCCAAACATCTCTCTCTCCCCCTCTCTCTCCCTCTCTCTCTCCCTCTTTCTCCCTCTCTCACTCGCTCTCTCCCCCTCTCTCTCTACCTCTCTCTCTTCCTCTCTCTTTCTCCCCCTCTCTCTCCCCCTCTCACTTGCTCTCTCCCTCTCTCTCTCTCATTCGCTCGCTCTTTTCTTCTCTGTCTCGTGTCTTGGTCACTATATAAATCAAAGACAATGGCGTTCTTTCAGTCAGATCGTGATGCCTCACCGCTTTTCCGTTGTTATGGTGGTCATACGAACCAAGTCCCCCTCCCCAACAACTGCACGGACACCCCCTCCCCCAACCTTCAGCTGCTATAGACACAACAACACACAGCGAGTTAGAGTTTGCCCACGGCTGATTGAGGCAGTGACCCGGAAATCTGAATCTGAACAGGGAACTTGCATCAGTGTTCAGGTTTTATCTATCTAGCTGACCGATAAGAACGTGTTGCCGATGTGCTCGCTTTCTTTAGTCATTAATTCACTAGTCTTCTGAGCTTCTGCAGTTTTGTTTGTTTGATGAGGTGAATCAGGACCCCCTCCGTCTGGCGGTGGTGGTGGGTGGTTCATATGTCGTGTGCGGATCTGCATTCCATCACACACACACACATACACACACACACACATGCACATGCATATGCACACATACATACATGCACACAGACGCACACACACATATATACATACACATGCACTCATGCACATGCAGACAAGCGCGTGTGCACGCGCGGGCGCACACACACACACGTCTGTCTGTCTGTCTGTCTCCCATCTCGATTGCTTCGAAACAGCAACAACGACATAAATGGTTTATTATATCAGATGAAGATGTCCAGCATATTTTAGTTTTGTATTTCTTAGTTCTGTACAGTTTTTTCAGCATTAAAACATCGAAGTGTCCTCTCTCTCTCTCTCTCTCTCTCTCTCTCTCTCTCTCTCTCTCTCTCTTGTATGAATATATGTACGTACATACGAGGGATGTTCATTAACAATTTCCCCTGACTTAATTCCGGTTATTGTTGGAGGCTGAAATCGGACATGCATAATAATACATGTCACTATTGTTCACGTTATAATCTGCATCTCTGAACTCAAAACAGTTTCTCATCCGCAAGTGCTGTGGTGGAGTAAGGTGTGATAATGGAGCCAGTTGAATGCAGAGTGTCTGTACTTGAGAGGCCGCACACCAACGGAGATGTTCGATGAGATGAAAGAGACTAATGGGAAAGATGCCATCATGCTCACAG
>NC_134884.1:19540305-19565305 GCF_041734735.1 Babylonia areolata
AGAACGATGATGGGAGAACAGATGGAGAACAGGTAATTGGCGATGGTGTAAAGTGGAATAGAGTCTAATGGTATCTCTTCTGAGTGTCTGGTAGTATACTCTTCTGTGACAGAGTCATTCTGGGAATCCGGAACCATAGAAGATACATCCATCAGTGATCTGAAAAAGAGTATTCACAATCATCTTTTATAATTTTCCCTAACAAAATGATAGTGGAGTAAATCAGTGTTGGTAACAACTAAACAAACCAACCGTTATGTGAAAATTATCAAAACGAGAAAAGTAAAATACAACATTTTTAATACGGTAGTGGATGGGACCAGTTGAATTTTCTGCTGGAGAAAGCCAGCTGGATGCCGTGTATGATTTAAGTCCTTAGATAGCATTGGCAGTCAACAATCAACCCCGATGGCAAGTGATCCTGATTCACCAATTATAGTTGAATGACATTCTCAGTCATAACGGGGATAAGGTACAAACCAGTGACAGGCAGCCTATGATCAAGGATGAAGTAAAGAACGACAAGAAAACAAGACAAAATATCGGTAACTATCAAAATACTCGTCAATAACTTATCTCTGCACCTTATGCCTGGGGATCTGGAAAGGATGCAAGGAGGCCACGGGTGTTCGCTAAGCACGAGAGGCCAGTTCAACCCGGCTGTTGTAACCCAAGGATTGTCAAGGCAAACAAGCACTGGCACAGGGAAAGTGTTGTGTATAGAAGCCTTTACTTGGAATTCCGTTGATATGCTATCCGCCACTGGTTCACCTGTTTCAAGTTCGTAGAACACAATAGTTGAGGAACACAAGTAACTAACAACAAAACAACTATTCCGTTATTTGAAAATGATTTTGCGAAGATCAAAATAGGGAATGCACACAGGAGGTCCTTCAAACACAGTAATAGGTGGGGCCAGTTGAATTCTTTGTGTTTAGTTGCAGAGAGCTAAACGTATGCCTCATATGACTGCAGTTTTGTGCCCTGTGCACTCCTCATATATCTATCACGGCACTGGCAGTGCATAATCATTCCCTGGGGCCAGTGATCTAGAGACACCAATCATGGTTTAGACGAGAAACCAACTCCGATGATAAAGGAAATACTTATGATTAAAAAAAAAAATAAGGACTTCCCTCGCTTTCTCACACATTGTGAAATCGTAGGATAGCGGAAAATGGTGGGCTGAGGTGGTTCGTAAAGGATGCACGGGATTTCACAGTTGTAGGGTAGGTATGGGTAATATCGAACGATCCAGCCGAGGCGACCAGCTCAGCGTGTGTACTGTAAAAATAACATGTCGTACGATAGTCAAACGTAGTTCTTTTGTTTTTGAAAGCTTTCTCCGACTGGTTGCACCAGGAAAAGTCCGTCTGCTCATTCTTTTTAACGTTTTGTCGACGTTTGAAATAGCAGGGGTGCCTGAGCGTTAATGCGAATGGGCAAATCTAATTGCGAACCATGGTTTTGGGTACATGTAGACAATTAAAGCAGAAGCAGGTCTTTAACTCACTGGACATAACATATTATTGGATCATCGCACCAGACTGTTGTATTGTTGGTTTTGATCACACATGCACACAACACATAAACAGACATTTAAACACACACACCCCCACACCGCACACAAACACGTCAAAATATCCTATGGTCTAATTGCAAACTACACTATTTTGCAGATTCCTGTCTAAACTGACGTTCTGATCTGTCACCAATATGCTTTCTTAAATTCTCCCAGCACTGATAATGCACATTCAACACATCCGATCAAATCAACTGTGTCAAAGTTCAACTCCTGCAACTTGCTTCCCTTGATTTTAGTATTTTGAGAGCATGTTTGTAACCTTGGTCGGCAGTGGTGTGTGAAGAGAAGAAAGAGTGAGGAAATAGCCAGAAATAGCTGATGTTTGACTGGTTCTTGGAAATTTATATTCATTAAGGTATTACGAAAAGGTCGAAGCAGACGTTAAATTGTGAAATGCAACCGTTTAGAACGCTTCGAAGTGGGGCGGTATACGAATCGTTCGCAATTACACGCTGTTCGCAGTTACACATACCTACCCTAAGCGCGAGTGATTAGTTCAGCACAGCTGCTATAACCTAAATATTGTCAGGCAAACAAGCACTGGTATAATAATAGTGTTGTGTATCGATGTTTGTACTTCGAATTCCGAAAAAAAAAAAAAATTCGCTCACGTGTTTACCAAACTATGAGAAATTTTTGGGGGTTAAATTCCAATGTACCTTACAAATATGTCACTATCATAATTCTTTTGTTGCACATAAGACTCGTTAGATTTGCACCAAAACCATTGTTTTCACCATCTATTATATGAAGATGATTTATTTTATCATGAACCAACCAAACAAAACAAAACAAAGAAATCACAAAACGCCTTCGCACAATGAACAAGGCAGATCACGTCCAGTGACTAAAGAGATCCTTTGAAGGGAAAGCACGTGAGTCTCCTCCAGAAGGGTGAAGGAAAGAATGTATGCTGTCAGGCTTTGTCGAGCATCAACAGTGTGCCCAGGTTATTAGAAGCAGCGGCATTTATTTACACTCTCTCTCTCTCTCTCTCTCTCTCTCTCTCTCTCTCTCTCTCTCTCTGTCATACACTTTGTTCTTTGCTGTCCAGCTTTAAGGAACATTCGAGAGGAGTTTATTCAGCCTAAATATTATAGTAAACCTACGTTGTTTGAATTGAACTTATCGATGTCATCTACTTCCCCTGAAGTTGTTCGCAAATTTCCACTATTTTTATACAAAGCTTTCAAATTCAGAGAAATGGCTACTTCGTGAAAACGCTGTTTGTATTCTTTTGTTTGTTTGTTTTTTTCTTTTATTGTTCTACACATTGAACTGTAATGCAGGTATGTTTTTGTTTGACTGTGCTTATTGATGCTCACAGTGTCGTGATGTATTGTTTGTAAAATAATGTTCACATTCCCCTTCATAAGGGGCCTAGGCCTATACATGAATAAACCATCTTGAATCTCTCTCTCTTTCTCTGTCTCAAACACACACACACACACACACACACACACACACACACACAGAGGCGCACGCGCGCAAGCATGTACTCCTCCCCCCTCCCCCACCACACACACACACACACACACACACACATCATAATTAAGTTCGCGAAGTTTGAACATATACACACAGAAAAACACAGCGTGCGCGCAATCCCACGAAAGACAAAGGCAACTAGAGGAGGGGTGGCGGAACTGGGGGAGGGAGGTGAAAGACGGACACACGGAAAGACAGATAGACAAAGAATTTCATGAACTTTGATCTAATCAATGACTGTTAGTCAGTTCTATGAATGTCATTGTTCTCGGTTTTTGTATGTAGCCAAGCGCTCAACTGGCTATAGATACTGCTTCACGCACAAGCTGTATAGCAGACTCCTTTTTCGCAACTAACATGCCGGTCTTAACGACTCGTGCAGAATGCGGCGCCATTCGAATTGCAATTGCAAAGCAACTTTTCAACAACCGCTCCTTAACATCTATTAAATCTAGGTATTGTTCACTGCAGATTATATCTGTTGTGCTTCTACACACACACACACTTAAATCAGTTAGAAGCATACTTGATTTCAGTTTAATCCTTTGTCAGTCTAAAGATTTCAACTGATGCTAAGCTTACGTCACTTTGTCCTTCTCGTAACACATAATGTTACAGTTACAATTTTGTATGTGACTGCTGTTGGAAACTAAAACCACACCATTATAGTGTTCGAATGAGAATAGATCAGGCATTTAGAAATTTCAAAGTTGATTTTCATTGTCGACACTTAACGACATTCACTGCACACCTAGCATTGCTTGACGGCTTTGACTGGGGTGAAATCTGTGTTTCTGACACACCGTATTTAGTTAAATATATCTTTTGTTGGATTAGTAAACTACAAGTATTATATACTGGAAGGATTGTCTCAGTTCCATCTTTAAATCTATACCATTTGTGTTTGCCTACGTTAAACTGATTTAACGCAGTTTGTAATTTCCAGTGACAAGCTCGTTAAAACTTACCCTTTTTAAGTGACTTAAGATTATAAATTCATCTTAATTAATCAAAACTTCAGTTAGATTAGAAAGTAGGTGTTGAGCTATTTCTTTTGAGACCAATCCGACGTAAATCGGTTCAGGAATCATTTAGAAATCTATCACTGAACACCTTGTAACAAACACAATTCTAATCAAATTCAGCCTGATTCAGGGCCTTTTCTTTCACGGGTCACGCGGGCGTCATTGAGGTTCGCTTAACTTGCATAAATAGCTACAGTTGGTGATGACTGGTCACTATCCACCTGGCCAGTCACTGGCTTGAGCCTTCTCTCTCTCTCTCTCTCTGTCGCACACAGAGTGTGTGTTGTGTGTGTCGCACCAAGTGGCCAACGTCTCGCTACGTATCACTGCATTGTCGTCTTTATTCTCATCTTCTTCTTTACTTACTTAACTATTGTAAATAAAACAACAGAAAAACCCTTTATTGACTGGCCATCTATATATCCTTGGGCCAATTCGTGCAACTTTTCTATCCTTTAATACAGTGAATCATTCGTAATTCTTTTGTACCGTCCCATTTAATATAATACTACCACTCGGGACCACGGCTATATGTAAAATGCAGGTATTGATTTCTGTGCTTTTCTGACATTATCATTGTTGATTAGCTGCTTGTTAACGCAGTACAATGTCATTAGCATCACACAGAGATCTATTTGTTATGGAAATAATGGCGTCATCTCTGTGTATGCATGCATGCGTGTTTTGTGTGTGTGTGTGTGTGTGTGTGTATGCTTGTGTGTGCGCGCGCGCGCGTGTATGTATGTGATTGTATGTGTCTGTATGTGTGTCTTGTGTGTGTGTATGTTGTACACACACACACACACACACACAGATGTATATATAAATTCATATATTTGTGTGTATGTTTACGTGTGTGAGCGCGCACACGTGCGTGTTTGTGTTTGTATTTGTGTGTGTGAATGCCTGTGTCTGTGAGTGTGTATGTGTTTGTATATGTGTGTAGTTGTGTGTGTGTGTGTGTGTGTGTGTGTGTGTGTGTGTGTGTGTGTGTGTGTGTGTGTGTGTGTGTGAAAGCCTGTGTCTGTGAGTGTGTATGTTTGGATATATATATATATGTATGTGTGTGTGTGTGTGTGTGTGTGTGTGTGTGTGTGTGTGTGTTACTCACGCACACTTCTCTGTGTGTGCATATGTGTGTGTGTGTGTGTGGTTGTGTGTGTGTGTGTGTTTGTGTGTGTGTGTGTGTGTGTGTGTGTGTGTGTGTGTGCATTTTATATGTGTTTAGACGAGCGTAAGAATGCACATGTTTATGTGGAGATGGACGGACGGGAGAAGATTGTACGCACGTTCGAGACGGCGCGTCATTTCTCCTATTTCTAACAAGTACAGTACTTTATCTAAACTTAGATACTTCAAAGCACATCTGCCTCGTTGCTTGTAGATCTCACTCTGGCTGTCGTAGATCATTTCAAATTAAATTAAAATGTGGTTGAGGTGTAAATTGAAATGATTAGTCATAACAGTGGAGTGATGGCCTAGAGGTAACGCGTCCGCCTAGGAAGCGAGAGAGAATCTGAGCGCGCTGGTTCGAATCACGGCTCAGCCGCCGATATTTTCTCCCCCTCCACTAGACCTTGAGTGGTGGTCTGGACGCTAGTCATTCGGATGAGATGATAAACCGAGGTCCTGTGTGCAGCATGCACTTAGCGCACGTAAAAGAACCCACGGCAACAAAAGGGTTGTTCCTGGCAAAATTCTGTAGAAAAATCCACTTCGATAGGAAAAACAAATAAAACTGCATGCAGGAAAATATACAAAAAAAATGGGTGGCGCTGTAGTATAGCGACGCGCTCTCCCTGGGGAGAGCAGCCCGAATTTCACACAGAGAAATCTGTTGTGATAAAAAAGAAATACAAATACAAATACAAAACCAGATTCAGAAAAGGAAATGGAGGTTCCAGACTTCATTGCTTCATGTTTGTCCCTTTTTGACAAGTCAAGTTTTCACTGAAAACAGGGGAGTGTGTGATTTATGTTCCGCTGAAGGCATCTGAGTTCGCTTGGTATGGTACTGCTGGAAACACCTGTCATGGGGCCTGACTTGGCATTTGGCGCAGCGTCGTAGTTAGAGCTGTATTATCAATGGTTTCTCCAGTCAATGGGAAACCATTTACAGCTTAGTCTTTTGTGAAGGACTATGACTCTCAAACTAGGAGGCAAAATTGCACTGGCTCTTAGTGCTGCAGCCTTGTGGGCTAGTTGGCCTTTGGGAACCGTCCCAACGCCGACTGCCCTAAAACCCTCTTGGCCGAGAGAGTGCGGATGTAACTTGGGCAAGACACTCTCCACTATTTTCAAAATCGAGCCCAGAAAGTCGGGACAGCAGTTGCCTCCTCTGCTGTTCTGATGGTCTTAGTCGGACACGACTGACTGTCATACATACATACATCGTATGGTTTCGTTGCCACATGATGCACATCTCACATGTAGCTGGCCAGCTTTGTACCAGATGGTCAACACAGTCACTTCTGGTCTCTGAAGGGGCACACATGTCAAGAGACATAAATCACATTGGACGACCACGTCCTGAGAAGCTCGAGCAAGATGAACTCTGACAACTCCTTGGCAGGTGGTGATGAGATCCAAAAGATTGTCCTTGACTACATGTGTGGCTCTGTAGAGGGGCCAATCTTGCTGGATGCAGAGGTCTAGACAGTATGCAAAGATGGGCCAACGCCACTTCTTGGATCGAATTGCGGTCCTGTATTTCCCTACATTCTGACCTGTGCGGTCTACACCACCCGTGGTTTGGTTGTAGGGGCGAATCATGAAGAGTCCTTATTTATTAGTACCATCACTCACAGGGGGTGATTCAATGAAGACGTTAGCTTCCTCAAAGGTGTTGTCATTTTCTGGCATAGACCCAACTTCATGAACAGTGAAGGATCAGCAAACACCCCCAACCCCATCCCCTCTTGTGCTCACCGTCCTATTTTTGGGACAACAAATTTAACGCACAAATATAAATACAAACACAAGTTATCGGCGGTCTGACAATCCTGTTTGTTTCCTTTTCTTTCTCTCTCTCTCTTTTTTTTTTTTTTTTTTTGTTTTTTTTGTTTGTTTTTTTTTTTGCTGTTGGCGGCCACGACTCCTTTAAAAACAGTACTCTTAACACCATGCCTAGAAGCAGGCAGTTTCCCATGAATAGACTGCACAAGCTGAATAACAATAGATTATGCACATGTGTTACAATTAGTGAAATACATACAGTCCCAAACAAGAGAGGCAAGTCTTTTCGAACAGGTTTGACACAAACGTGCCAATGGGTGTTAAATAAGATCTGTTTTTATCTCTTTTGGGGAAGTTGTTTTCGGATGTAATTTTTACTTCCTCTGATGTATAATTTTCAGTTGATGAACTTTTCAATACGTATTTAGCACATGCAAGGTTTCGGTATTCATCTAAAGGTCGTACTCCTATTTCTTTGTATGTTGCGAGGGTCGATGCATGGAAAGGTACACCAAGGGCAAGTCTATATACTTTACAGTCTATGCTTTGAAGTTTCTAATCAAATATTTTGGAGCATTGAAAAAGACTTCTTGTCCATAGGATAGTTTGGATCGAATACGATGATGATAAATGTTTCAAAATCGTTGTATCTTGTCCCAAGTATTGTTTAATCACAATTTTGAGTAAGTTTAAAAATTTTCTTGCTTTTGTTATTATATATTCAATATGGCTATTCCAAGTTAGTTTTGAAGTGTGTGTGTGTGTGTGTGTGTGTGTGTGTGTGTGTGTGTGTGTGTGTGTGTGTGTGTGTGTGTGTGTGTGTTTGAGTGACATGTATACACATTGTGTCACATATTGTGTGTGTGTGTGTGTGTGTGTGTGTGTGTGTGTGTGTGTGTGTTTGAGTGACATGTATACACATTGTGTCACACATTGTGTATGTGTGTGTGTGCATGTGCGTGTGCGTGTGTGTGTGTGTGATTTTCTTTACACTTTTACACTCTGTTTATTTCCTCAGATTCACTTTATTCTTTTAATCATTTTTATTCCACATGTGAAACAGTGAATTTCTGTACCAATGTACAGATAATAAATCAGTTCCGAGTCAATCATTGTTAAATTAATTATTATAAAATGATTATTGGTTATACCATCACCACATTTCATTATTTGTCAATGTGGGTAAAACCTGAATGCTTACCTTCGGACACTTCAGCTATATCCAGTCCCCCAGTCACTTTGCTTGCCTTTTCCTTGTGAAAAACACACTGATCTCACTTAGTACAGCATGTCAGTTTCACTCGTTTCCATGTCAGTCACACCACTGATGGCACCTGGCGCATGTTGATTTCTGTAATTACAGGCGAAGGCTTCCAACCTTTCTGTATCTAGTGCAAATGTTGATTCGTCATCTACATCAAAATTAATATCATTGTTGCTAAGAGGTGAACGACAATCCTGCGTCGTCTGTTTTGGAAATCAGCGTCGCCTTCGTATTCACTGAGATCGATTTTATGACCATCAGCCTAGTTGGAATGGTCAGTTCCATCAGTGAAGTACTGGGTTAGAAAATCACAAATGTCGTCTTCTTCACTTAATGGCAAAATGTTTGCAACACAGGTGTATCTTGTCAGGAAATTGCCAAGTCTCTGTTGATGTGCGTGCTTCCGTTCACTGCGACCATGTTTATTTAAGCTGGCGTGCTGAATGGCTGGTTTCGTCACGTGGTCTCTCTCGGCCAATGACAGAGGTGGTTTTTCTTCATAGTGACGCATGTTTACGTGTCCTTGTTTAGAACTGGCTCGTAGTTTAAAACTTAACCAAGGACATAGATTGAAATACACGGACTTGACCATCAAAACGATGTATGATTCGACCGGTCAATTCCAAGAGATTAGGGAGGGCAAGCTTGTCAACGTTAATCGATTTTGCGAAGAATTAGGCGATCAGAATGATGAATTAGGTATTTTAAGCACACTTTTAAGGCAAAAGAAGACACAATTATGCCTAGATACTTCAATATGAGATAAAAGAAAGCCTAAAGTTTACTATAAAGTCAAAATCTAAAAATCGACAATCTGACCCCCACCCGCTTAATATCGCCCCTAGCGGCAAAGGTGGTCAGGGGCAAAGCGACTCATTCCGTGATGGAGGGTCACATGTACGCTATTCCACATCTGCTGAAAAAAAAAGGTGTTTATTTGGGTTTTTGTTTTGTTTTGTTTTGTTTTGTTGTTGTTTGTTTTGTTTTTTGTTTGTTGTAGTTGGGGTTTTTTGTGTTTTTTTGTTGTTGTTTTTGTGGTTTTTTTTTTGGGGGGGGGTTGTTTGTTTTTTGGTTGTTTTTTGTTTTGTTTTGTTTTGTTTTTTGGTTGTTTGTTTTTGTTTAATAGAGCAGATGCCTGACCATCACAAAACCCAATGCACTGGTCAGGCTTGAACAAAGTCCACCAAGAAACATCACCATGGAAGAACATCGAGAGGTTGTACAGAAGGTCTGGCGGAGCCATGTTGATGCAGTGGATCCCTTATGACTTCCTGCCCAAACTCCCCGAAGTTCCCCGGTGAGGAAACCAGCAGAGGAGTCGATGACTTCATCCAAGAGTCCAGACTAATCCTCCATCTGGAACCCCTGGATGATGGAGCATCCGCTCTCTGGATAGTCTCAGCCCTCTCCGGCCGAGTTCGCCAGGAGGTCATCAGGCTTCAGGCGACAGAAATAGACAACTCAAACAAAATCTTCCATATTTCGGAGAAGAACTGGGGCAGAGCAGAGGGAGGGACACTACAGCCTTTGCTGCTGCCTTCTTCATCAAACAGCAACACCACAGGGAGACAGTACCTGAAGACCAAGGTGGCCCAGAGTTGGGATGCTGTCAGCAACAATGCTTCACGACACCTTCGCCAGAGGTCTTCAGTCAGTGACACAGGCTTGTTCTCAGGCGAGGTGCCGGGAAGTTCTTCAGAAAACATCCTGACACATCCTTTGAGATGACGAAGAAGAAGGGAGGCCCAGCAATGGATTGGGGAGGAAACACACACACACGCGTGCGCGCTTGCACGCCCGTACACACACACACACACACACACACACACACACACACACACACACACACACACACACACTTTATCTTCCTTCCTTTCTTCCATCCTTCTTTCGATCCTCTATGGAGTGATCACAATCATTGATCAAACTGTCAATAATGTGGTGATCTGCAGGAAGATGCACTAATCCTACTTCCCCCCCCCCCACCCCTACCCCCTATCCTTCTCGCTAGACTCCCTATCGGTGACACAGAGCAATGCCCATGCAGAACAAACAGCCAGACAACACAACATCTGCTGCAGAATCCATCTGATAAATGACGAACGAGACAACCACCACCATCGCGGATTCTTTGTTCGACTTGAAGTGTAAAGTTTTCTGTCTGCCGCACAAAAGGTTTCACCCGAGCATCAGAAGATGTTGTGTGACGTTCATTTTGGTCGCAGGTGAGATCATTGTTTGAAGTCGCGCAAAAAATACTCAAACGCATAAAATCCTCAAAAAGCTACCAGCTAACAAAAAGCTATATCTTTTTCTGCTGAAAACCGATTGCTGTCAAAGACATGGACAAACATACAAAAGAGGATTACAGTAGCCTAATTTCAGACTCGATTGCCAAGGGAAAGTGGATATCAGCCCGGGTCATCGCAAAAGCAACATCCCATGCGGTCATCCCACTTGTAGATTGATTCTTATACATATCTATCTATCTATCTTTACACACAGATGTATATGCACACACACACACACACACACACACACACACACACACACACACACACACACGCACGCACGCACGCACGCACACACACACACATTGAAATATATATATATATATACATATATATATACATATACATAATTTATATATAACATATAAATATATATATATATATATGTGTGTGTGTGTGTGTGTGTGTGTGTGTGTGTGTGTGTGTGTGTGTGTGATTTTTACCCCCACCCTCTCAGTCCATCTCCAGCTGAGTGGTAGCTGGTCGCTGGATTTTCGGATGAAACGATAAACCGAGGGCCCGTTGTGTGCAGCATGCACTTCGTTCACGTAAAAGAACCCGCACCTTCCCTGGCTAAAAAAAAAGTGGAAAAATTCACTCTGATATTAAACTGACAGACAATACAAATCAAAACAAATATAAATTTTTTTTTTAACTCACTCAGTACGGCCAGTCCTCTCTTCTCCTCTACACAGACCCCTCGGATGTCCAGTGGGTGTCTGAATGACCCAACCTTTAGCTTCCGTCGTCAGAATTGTGGTATTCTTTGTCAACATTCACCTCTTCAGTATAAGAGCCGTCCGCTTGCAAAATTTTGACGATGGCAACTGGGGTGAAACGCTGTTAACATCGTATCTTTCGCCGTTCGTATGGAGAGAGTTAACGTAGGGGTGCGGGTAATGGCTGTGAGTGACTGGCATCTAGCGAGACGATGCTACACCGCTCTGTTTCTGCAACTGGCGTTCCTGGCACCTCTGGCAAGCGGGATTTGCACATGTTTTCATCTCTTGTACATTCCCGTGTGAGTAATACGGGTTTTTTTTTTGTTTGTTTGTTTGATTGCCCTTGGAGCTTAAAAAAAAAAAAAAAAAAGCCAACAGGTGGTCATGATAATCAGCTACAGCAAGATGCTGCAGAATCAAAGAACAGTGGCAGTAATATAATCAGCGACAACAGCACAATGCTCGATAGTGACGACACTGCTCCCGTACATGACAGGGGATACCACATGAATGTATATGTATATGTAGATATATATATATATATATATATATGTGTGTGTGTGTGTGTGTGTGTGTGTGTGTGTTACCCCTAGGCCACCACCGATGCTATATATCATGCATTAGATGACAGCACAGACTGCATAGACAACAGCACAACATTCAGATGATCGCGCAGTAAACACGGATGATATTCCGTGGATTACAGCACAGATCCCATGAATGGATAGTAGACATGGGTTATAACAAAGAAACCGTGTATTATAGCACAGAATCCATTGATAAAAGCACAGAACCCATAGATAATAGCACAACATTCATGGTACGTAACACAGATTCCACTGATAGCAGCACATATTCCATGGATTGTAGCACCATATTCCGATGAGCATTGAACATATCGGTGGATTGTAGTACCTATTGCATGGATTGTAGTGCCAGTTCCATGAATTACAGCACATTTTCCAATGATCATGGCACGTATTTCATGGATTATAGCACAGATTCAAATTATTTTGGCATATATTCCATGGTTATGACTCAGCTTCCATGAATATAACACATATTCTAATTACTAAGGTACAGATTCCGTGGATTATGACACAGATTCCAATGATTATGGCACAGGAACAATGGATTATTGTACAGATTCCATGGATAATATCACAGGTTCCAATCATTATGGCACAGATTCAAAAGATTCTGGCAGATATTCCATAGATTTTATCACAGATTCCACTAACTAGAACACAGAATCCAGTCAGTAAGCACAGATTCCATGGATCGTGACATATATTCTAATGATTATGGCAAAGAAACAATGGCTTATAGTACAGATTCCATGGATTATGGCACAAATTCCGGCGATTATGGTACATATTTGATGGATCATAGCACAAATTCAAATTATCATAACACAGATTCAATGGTCTGCAACACAAAGTCCAGTGATTATGGCACGGATTCCGCGGATTATAACACACATTTCAATAAGTATGGCACATACTTCCAGCACAAGATTCGAATGATTATGACACAGAAACAATGGGTTAGAGCCCAGATTCCATGCATGATAACACAGACCCCATAGATTACAGCACCGATTTCATGGATCAGGGTTCACAACCTAAAATGATCGCACAGTGGCTTTGTCGTTCGAGGCCCCAACAGAAGCCACGACTAACTTAACGCTATGGAGTCTTTAAGGTATGATGGCGATTGATGTCCTAACAGCTGACGTTGACAGTCCCCCCCACCCCCACCCCCACCCTTTCTCTCTCTCTCTCTCTCGCTCTCGCTCTCGTGTGTGTGTGTGTGTGTGTGTGTGTGTGTGTGTGTTGGCATGCGTGACTGTGCTGTGTTCTGCGCGCAAGACATTTAACTTTCTATGAGACTGTTTTCTGTCTTTCTCGTTCATTGCATTTTTTTGTTTTGTTATTGGGTTTTGTTTTGTTTTTGTTTTTTTGTTTTTTTTTAATTGTTCGTTTGTTTGCCTGTCAGCAAAATAAGACAAGTAGGCTTTTTTTTTTCTTCTGTTTGTTCCAGAGAGACAGGGGATAGAATCAAGAGACAGAGAGCGCGTGTGCGTGCGTGTGAGATACGCGCGCGCGTGCCGCTGTGAGCCAGCCAGAGAGTTAAGAGAGAACTAAACGAAGCCGCGAGATTGTTTTTCTTGCACAGACCATCCATCAATAACTGGGGCATCCATCCTCTACCCGCCCCTACAGTCACTTGCAACTAAGCTGCATTTCACAGTCGAGCGAGCTGCTTCGAGAAGAGAGTGGAAGACAGAGACAAGATTCCTCCGAAGCTAGTACTACTACTACTGCTACTACTATTACTTCTTCTTCTTCTTCTTCTTCTGCCCCAGTTTCTCAAGTATTAGAGGATTTCAGCTTACGGCGCCACTGAGAGCTTATAAACTCTCCGTCTTGTATTTCAGCTCCTCGAATCACATCCAAGTTAAACTCGTCTACAACGTTCCATACGTGTTCTTTTTTTTTGTTGTTGTTCTTTTTTCGACCTTGGTGCGTTATTTAAGACGTACGCATCAGACCGTAGCCGTTTGATGTTTTCATGTGAAGCACTGAAACCAATGGATTGTGTAGACTGGCATTCTTTGTGAAGTGTTTCTTTTCTCTCTCTCTCTCTCTTTTCCCCCCCTCCAGTTCTTGCTAAAATGTGTTCTTATACTGTCAGCATTCCAAGTCTTCTTTCAGTCTTCTCAAGTCAACATTTCCAGGTGTGTGCTGGTTTGTTGGGTTTTTTTTGGGGGGGTTGTTGTTGTTGTTGTTGTTGTTTGTTTGTTTGTTTGTTTGTCTGTTTGGCTTTTTTTTCTAACACAGTTTAAGTTTTCAGAGAGAGCGGAACGTAGCTTTGTGTTTCACGAAGTGTTTGCAGACCGTGTATGTTGTCAGGTTGGTTCAGGTTTTGTTTTTGTTTTTTCCTTTAGATCTATGTGACTTTTATTGGTTTTATTTCTTTATTTATCTATCTACTTATATATTTATCTGGGAGGGTGTACGATGTAATCGTGACAACACAAAGAGGACGGTTTCGTTACAAACTGGTTCAGGTGAGTACTGCACACTGGGATTTGAAGGAGGAGGAGGAAAGGAGGAAGGAGGAGGAATTTTGTTCAATGTCCCGTCACACATGCTGGTGATTGTGGATATTTTGTTCAAATATTAATTTTCACGTTCGAATGTTATCGTTTGAAAAAAGTAAAAGAGGAAGTGGTATGATAGTTGAATGGTGAGTTGGGGGAAACAGGGTGGGCTAGTGGATGTGTGCATTTTTATATGATTTCTTTATATATATATATATATATATATATATATAGACGTACAAATCATAGAAGATGGGTAGATGTTACGCTAACAAGAGATTGATTGAAACAACTGATAATGAATGTGAAAATAGTAAAATAAAAAAAACCATCAATGTTCCCAGTGACACAATGGAACATGCTGATAGTTATAATAATAATCGTTAAAACAACAGCAACAGCCACAACAGCAACAACTTAAATGGCAAAAAACATATCAATGATGATCTTAGTGATGATGATGATGGTGATGATGATGATGATGACATTAATCATAAAAAACAAACAATTAAGGATGGCAATAGTTGTAATCAAAACACGTTGCACGGGCGTGCGCACATGACTTGGTCAAACGTGTCTGGGTGTTTGTGACGTATTGTGGAAACAACACCATGGATATGTGGCCGAGTGGTAATACGCCTACGTTCGGATCCCAATCGGACTGTAATTTTTACTCCCCGCCTCCCCCTCCTCCCCCCCCCCCCCCCCACAACCCCCACCCCCCTCCTCTAAACCTTGATTTGTGGCCTGGGTGCTAGTCTTCCGGATGAGTCGATAAACCATAGTCCCTCATGCAGCATGCACTTAGCGCACGTGAAAGAGTCCACGGCAACAAAGTAGTTGTCTCTGGCAAAACTAAAAAAAAAACAAAATAAAAACTTAGTAATGCAAATAAATACACTTGCAAGCAGACCACAAAAAAGGCTGACGCTGTTCTGAGGCGATGCGATGCGCTCACCATGGGGAGAGAGCAACCCGAACTTCATACAGAAATCTGTTGTGACGAAATATGAAATAGTACACAATACATCGTTTATTTGTGTCCACATATATACCAGGCCAATACCACGCCACCATAGGCTGACCATTCGCAGAGCCGTGCATAGTTATGTCACGAAACCGAAGAAGCTTTCAAGGAAAAGTAGACGAAGCAATGAGCAAGTTTTTGTTCCGACTTCCGTGGAGGCAGAACAACGTGTCGAAGGGAACCAGACGCTCCCCCCCCCCAGCCCCCCCCCTCCCCCCACTCCTCTTCCCGTGGGGATGCCCGGGGGTCTTTCGGTATAAATATGTGTGTATACATATGTATGTGTACATAACTACATGCATGTATATGAATGTGTATTGTGTGTGCGTGTGCGTGTGTTTATGTAAGTTTGTGCCTGCCTTTGTGTGCGTATGTGTTAGGGTAGCTGTTAGATACACATGTGTGTTAAAATTTATGTATGCAGCGTGTGTGTGTGTGTGTGTGTGTGTGTGTGTGTGTGTAGTCACATTTTGGTGTGTGTATGTAACATAGATATGATGTTTTATGTTAACAAAAGCGTTTTTGTAAAGCACCTAGAGCAGATTTCTGGATGGTGTGCTATATAAGTATTCATTATTATTATTATTATTATTATTATTATTACTATTATTATTATATAAATAACATCCCCACCTTCTGGAAATTCTGTGCTAGAAATTTCCTCTTTTCTATCACTGTCTGTTTCTGCCTTTTTTTTTCTTTTTTCTTTTTTCATTCTTCACTGTCGTCTCCTTTTTCTGCCTTCCCAGTCCATTCCCCTATCTTTTTTCAAGCAAGCCTGAACACTTTTTTTTTTCTCTTTTCCGCAGTCTATCTGTGTTGTTTTGCTCTGGCGATTAAGTAGTGAGATGTAAACACTGGGATGGGCACTAGCTGCCCATTCAGCAGTGTTATTTGCCAATGTGGCCTTTTAAATGTATTTTTTGTTTTGGTTTTGAAGTATTGTTTCTTTTTTCCGTTTTTACGATTTTTTTTTTTTTTTTTTTTTTTGCAATCTGGGGATGATAAATTAAGTGGAATGGCTGTCGTCCTCAGCATGGCCTAGTCTTATTTGCCATAAGGAGTTAAATGGCTGGGATACTGTGTCATGAACTGTGTTTCATGGGGTTGTTTTAGTGGTTTTTGTAGGCGTGACAGTTATGTGTTGACGCGGTTGAGCATTTGTATGGTTTGACAATCCTGATACGGCCCTGTGCGGTCGGCCGGACTATAAGCAAGAACGAACCAGACGCTCTTTGATTCCTCTGTGCTGAACCGGAGCAGGTCCGATTCGCACTTGTTTTGCTTGGTGCAGCCACCCTCGATGGCCTCTTGAGAGTGTGACCCTTTGTCTTGTTTGGACTTCCCCGCATTCCTGTTTCGCCTAAACACCCACCTCTCTGTCTGTCTGTCTGTCTGTGTCTCTGTCTCTGTCTCTGTCTCTCTCTCTCTCTCTCTTTCACTCCCTTCCCCTGTCTCTTTCTCTCTCGCTCTCTCTCCCTGCCTCTCTCTCTCTCTCTCTTTCGCTCTCTCTCTCTCCATCTCTGTCTCTCTTACTCTCTCTCTCTCTCTCTCTCTCTCTCTCTCTCTCTCATGTGCATATGTGGGTGGGTGGGTGTGATTGTGTGTGTTCCCCTTATCACTTTTTACAATTATTATGATGATGAAGATTATTATCATTATCATCATTAGCAGTTGTGGTGGTGGTGGTAGTAGTAGTAGTTACCTTCATTATTATTGTTGTGCCTTATCGTTATTGTTTTGCTGTCACATGGACAGATTGGAAGACTAGGCAATGCCTAAAATCTTTATCCTTGAGTAATAAAGTTTTTGAATCTTGAATCTTTGAATCTTTAAATATCTCTCTCTCTCTCTCTCTCTCTCTCTCTCTCTCTCTCTCTCTCTCTCTCTCTCTCTCTCTCTCTCTCTCTCTCTTTCTCTCAATCTCTCGTTTTCTTTCAGAATCAGAATCACCATTCCCTTTGTGTTAATCCAGTATTGATGATGAAAAACATTTTCGGTTTTCAGTGTAAATCGTATGATGAAGCGAGAGAGAAAAATATGCATTCTTTAAATCAGATGTGGCTAAAAGACACGACATTGTTTCCACTGTATCAGATGATGAACTCTTAACACAGTCAGTAACAGAGTTTATTGCAGAAGCACTAAAAATAAGACAAAGTTTATTTCATCAGAACAATCCTGGAGTTAATGAGGAAGACAGATATGTGTAATATCTAAATTTCGAAGTTATGAAAGTAACGAAAGGATGGGTGAGTTTGACAGTATTTTTTCCGTTTTATGTTTGTTTGTTTTTTAAATTGTTTGTTTTGTTTTGCTTAAAGTACTGTGAATAAGGATTTATCAGGGTGTGGCATTTAGATATAAGATTTTGTACTGCTGGAACATGCGGGGTATCTTATATTGTACTTGAGGTGATATGAGACACAACCATGTTACCATCTTGTCAACAGACCAATGCATGTAATGACAATGAAATGTCAAAGCGTCAAAGCTTCTCTGTTTCTCTCTCCCCTCTCTCTCTCTCTCTCTCACACACACACACGCTCGCGCGCACGCACGCACACACACACACACACACACACACACACACACACACACACACACACCCGACGACACCGATGAACCATTTGTTTCAGAGCTAGATCCAGTGCTAAGCATTAGCCTGTGTAGACTGTGCTATTGGCTGGTTGATATTTCTGTTGCTATTGATGCTGTTTTATGTTTTGATACTTTTTCATGTTGTTCTTTTTTGCTTTTGTTTGCAATAGACGGGTTGAGTGCAGCATAAAAAAAGCTGCCTAATCCGATCTGGATCCATCGGTAGATATCTTATGAGGCAGCTAAAAAAATCATTAACAAGCAACCAGAGGCCATTAATTCTATAGGGCAACTAAAGCTCATTTGCAGCGCAACCAAAGGTCAATGATTTTATAAGGCAGATAACGATCATTTACAATGCAACCACAGACCATCAGAACAACGTATCCGCACAGTCCATTTTGGAGCGGACAAAAGAACAGGAAGAGAAACGATTAGTTTCTGCAGTTCAGATAGTGTCAAGAACTTCCATTGTCTACTACTACTACTACTAGTAGTGACGGCCTGGAGGTTACGCGTCCGCCTAGGAAGCGAGAGAATCTGAGCGCGCTGGTTCGATTCACGGCTCAGCCGCCGATATTTTCTCCCGCTCCACTGGACCTTGAGTGGTGGTCTGGACGCTAGTCATTCGGATGAGACGATAAACCGAGGCCCCGTGTGCAGCATGCACTTAGCGCACGTAAAAGAACCCACGGCAACAAAAGGGTTGTTCCTGGCAAATTTCTACAGAAAAATCCACTTCGATAGGAAAGAAAAAAAACTGCAGGTAGGAAAAAAAAGAAAAAAAGGGTGGCGCTGTAGTGTAGCGACGCGCTCTCCCCTGGGGAGAACAGCCCGAATTTCAGACAGAGAAATCTGTTGTGATAAAAAAAATATATAAATACTACTACTACTGCTGCTGCTCTCACGTTCACTCGTGTGTGTGAATGGGGTATTACATGTTTGGGCGTTTTTACCCCGCCATGTAGGCAGCCATACTCCGTTTTCGCGGGTGTGCATGATGGGTATGTTCGTGTTTTTTGTTTGTTTGTTTTGTTTTGTTTGTTTCATAACCCACCAAACGCTGACGAGCCTCATTTCGGGATCTTTAATTCAACGTAGTTGTTTAATCTTCTGTATGCGTATTCACACGAAGAAGGCGCAAGCACAAGCAGGTCTGCACATACGTATCATGTGCAGCTGGGTGATGGAATTAAACCTCGCACCCTTCACATACCGGGTGTGCCGAAACCTGGGAATGGAACTCGGGGCACTCGGCGAGAATCCAGCGCTCAGACCTTTCTGCCACCGGCACCCGACGTTTCGTCAGTCTTTTTAAACTTTGCCATGATTCCGGATATTGACTTACAGCGCAGATGGGCGCAATAACCGAGTGGTTAAAGCGTTGGACTTTCAATCTGGGGGTAAATTCTGGCCAGGGTAAGATCTGGCCTGTTACACCGGGTTCGAATCTCGGTAACGGTGCCTGGTGGGTAAAGGGTGGAGATTTTTCCGGTCTCCCAGGCGGTCCACATAATGTGCAGACCTGTTAGTGCCTGAAGCGTTTTCGTGTGTAGACGCACGCAGAAGATCAAATATGCACGTGAAAGATCCTGTAATCCATGCCAGCGTTCGGTGGGTTATGGAAACAAGAACATACCCAGCATGCACACCTCCGAAAACGGAGTATGGCTGCCTACATGGCGGGGGTAGAAACGGTAATATACGTAAAAGCCCAGTCGTGTACATACGAGTGAACGTGGGGATTGCAGCCCACGAACGAAGCAGAAGAAGAAGGAGACAGTATAGTAATCGTAAGAACTCTTGGCGACGCGAGACTGTTGTAGCGAGGGGGTTTTAAGAGGAGAGCGTTTTGTGTTGCCTTCTAATCCCCCCCCCCACACACACACACGTCCCCTCCCCACTCACCCACCCACCCCCAGACCCCCAAACCCTCTTTTCTTCCTTTTTTTTTATCAATATTCGTTATCATCATTATTTTCACGTGAAAGATTTTGCAGATGGTGGCAATTATTTTGGTTGCACTTTACTCTTCCTTCTTGTTCTTTTTGTACTTCTTCTTCTTCTTCTTCTTCTTCTCTCTCTCTCTCTCTCTTTTTTTCTTTCTCTCACTCTGTTTCTCTTTCTGTTTTTTTACTCTGTTTTCTGCCCGCCCCCTCATAACAACACCCCCACTCCTTTTAGCTGTCATAATAATGGGGTGTGTGCGTCAAACATGAACTGTCTTTCAAGCTCTCTGTCTGTCTGTCTGTCTGTCTCTCTCTCTCTCTCTCTCTCTGTATATCTGCGTGTGTCTGTCTGTCTGTCTGTCTGTCTCTCTCTCTCTCTCTCTCTCTGTATGTCCCTCGCACACACACACACACACACACACACACACACACACACACACACGCTCTCTCTGTCTCGTTCTCTATGCCTCTGTGTGTGTGTGTGTGTGTGTGTGTGTGTACGTCTGTCATTCTCTCTATCTCTTTATCAGTCTGTCTGTATGTCTGTCTCATTCTCTCTCTCTCTCACCCCCTCTCTCTTCCCCCCCCTCCCCCACCCCTCTCTCTCTCTCTCGATGTGCGCGCGCGCGCGTGCATCAGCTGCACATTATATGTGCTAGGTGGGTGAGAGGATAAGCAGGTGGAAGGGTAGAAGGAATGTGAGCGGTGGAGAAAGGGGAGTATATGATTTATGTTCATGTGTGTTTGGTCTGCATGCCTGGCCTGCCTCGGGTAGGAACAAGTGGAGAGGGGGGGGGGGTAAGTGGGTGGAGGGGGGGGGGGAGGGGGGGGGGTATCTGGGAAAAGTCGAGTTGTTGGATGGGGGAGAGGGGTGGGAGTAAAAAAAAGGGTTTTAGATGATTGTACGCCCACGATTGAGTTTGATATTTTGAGTGTGTTGATACGAATTAATTCATCTCTTTTTTGAGAATGTTCCAGGTCTGTTTCAACCGGGAAGATCATGTTTATTTGATTCATCTCTTTCTGCTGTGTGCTGCGACGTCTATGTAACATGTATCTCTCTGTCTGTCCATCTGTATGTTTCTCTCTGTCTCTCTTTCTTTATCTCCCCCCTCTCTCTCTCTGTCTCTATCTCTCTCCCCCTCTCTCTCCCTCCACCCTCTCTCTCTCTCTCCCTCCACCCCCCTCTCTCTCTCTCTCTACCGCCCTCCTATCTCTCTCTTTCTCCCTCTCTCTCTACCTCCCTCCTATCTCTCTCTTTCTCCCTCTCTCTCTCCCTCCCCCTCTCTCCCTCCTCCCCCCTCTCTCATCCTTCACCCCCCTCTCTCTCTCCCTCCCCCTCTCTCTCCCCCTCCACCCTCTCTTTCTCTACCGCCCTCCTCTCTCTCTCTCTCTCTCTCTCTCTCTCCCTCTCTCTCTCTTTATCACTCTCCCCCTCTCTCTCCCTCCACGCCCCTCTCTCTCTCCATCCAACCCTCTCTCTCTCCATCCACCCCTCTCTCTCTACCTTCTTCTTCTCTCTCTCTTTCCCTCCACCTCTCTCTCCCCCTCCCCCTCTCTCTTCCTCCACCACTCTCTCTCTACCTCCCTCCTCTCTCTCTACTTCCCCCCTCTCTCTCTCTCTCTACCACCCTCCTCTCTCTCTCTCCCTCTCTCTCTACCTCCCTCCTCTCTCTATCTCCCTCCTCTCTCTCTCCCCTCTCTCTCTCCCTCTCTCTCTCTACCTCCCTCCCCCTCTCTCTCTCCCCCTCTCTCTCTATCTCCCTCCTCTCTCTCTCCCCCTCTCTCTCTCTCCCTCTCCTTCTCTTATTTCTTCATCTCTTTGCTACTTTGTGGATGTTTTGATTCATTTTCATTTTCCGTTTGCCCTGAGGGCTAGGCTGGATGAAAAAAGCACATGTATGCTTATTCCACTTCCCTCAATAAAAAACGTTCGTTCGTTCTCTCTCTACCTCCCTCCTCTCTCTCTCTCTCTCTCTCTCTCTCTCTCTCTCTCTCTCTCTCTCTCTCTCCCCCCCTTTCTCTCTCTCTACCTCCCTCATCGTCTCAAGCGATGTTGTGTCTCTCAGTTTGACGCTGTGTTATACTCGTACAATATACATGTGTTAAGTATTCAATATAACTACATTTATATGCGTACATGTTTGTGTGTCTCTTAGAACAACGGCAGATGTGTAAGTCGGCCAAAATGCTAATATCTTCACCGTTGGAAAATAAAGATTCATTCATTCATTCATTCATTCATTCATTCATTCATTCTCTCCCCCCCCTCTCTCTCTCTACCTCCCTCCCCCCTCCCTCTCTCCTCTATCTCCCTCCCTCCTCTCTCCCTGTCTCTCCCTCTCTCTCTACCTCCCTCCTCTCTCCCTCTCTCTCTCTCTCTCTCTCTCTTATTCATCCCTCTCCTTCATACTCTTGCTGTAGTTTTGCCATACAGACAACGTTTATTCATGAATAATAATTTCTTTTTTTTCTTTTTCTTTTTTTGCATCGTTCAGACAGATTAACAAATAGACAAACAGACAGACATTCTGACAGCCAGGGATAGAAAGGAAAGAAACGAAAAGACAGAAAAGAATGAAATAACAACACCAACACCAACAACACCAACAACGACACCAACAACGACACCATCACCACCACCAACAACAACAACACCAAGACCACTACCAACAACAACAACGACACCACCACCACCAACAACAACACCAACAATAACAGCACCAACAATAACAACACCAACACCACCACCACCAACAACAACACCACCACCACCAACAACAACACCAACACCACCAACAGCAACAACACAAACAACAACAAAAACACCAACGACAACACCAACACCAACAACAACAACACCAGCAACACTACCACCACCACCACTACCACCACCAACAACAACACCAACGCCACCACCACCACCACCAACAACAACAACAACACCAACAGCAACACCAACACCACCAACACCAACACCACCAACAACAACAACACCAACACCAACAGCAACACCAACACCAACAACAACACCAACGCCACCACCACCACCACCACCAACAACAACAACACCAACAGCAACACCAACACCACTAACAACAGCAACACCAACGCCACCACCACCACCACCAACAACAACAACAACACCAACAGCAACACCAACACCACCAACACCAACACCACCAACAACAATAACAACACGAAGAAAAACAACAACAACACCAACAACAACACCACCACCACCACCACAAACACACTAACACCAACAACAACACCAACAACAACAACAACACCAACAACACCAACACCACCAACACTACCACCAACAACAACAACACCACCAACAACAACAACATCAACACCAACAACAACAACACCAACAACAACAACAACAACACCAACACCACCAACAATACCAAAAACAACAACACCACCAACAACACCACCAACACCACCAACAACAACACCACCACTACCAACAACAACAACAACACCAACACCAACACCACCAACAATACCAAAAACAACAACACCACCACCAACAACAACACCACCACTACCAACAATAACAACAACACCAACACCACCAACAATACCAAAAACAGCAACACCACCACCAACAACAACAACAACTGGAGCAACTAGTTGTTGGAATCCGAGAAAACGCATGCTGCAAATAGAATAGATTAGAGTGGAATTGGATGCCATAAACCTTAGGGTTTATAAAACACAAGTACATAGGTGAATAAGTGAATAGATAGATAGACTATTGATTAATCAATTAACGTCATGAATTGGAACAGCATTCATAAACAAATTTTCCTAATCTTGTTTGTATCTATTCATTATCTGCCAGCATCAACTGACTGGGAATATTTCCTGTGTTATTCGAATTGTGAATATTTTTCATGAATTGTCCCCTTAAAGGCTTTATATTTAATACAATGATCAAGAAGATGGATTTCGTCTTCCAATATGTTACAATTAATACGCAATCTGTCTTTTCGTGGAATATTTGAATATCTTCACTTTTCAGTTTTTAAGCAAATATATCTCTCATGATAGTTGCGGAAGTGTGCTCAAAACGGAACTTGACACCGGAAAAGAAACTCCAGACGCACATGCGTAGTGCGACCTGAAAGTACTAGTCGAACCACACTCGCCAAATAGCAAGAACATCTGCAGATTCTGTTGGTTATCCGTGACATAATACAGTAAGTGACCAGGCCTATGCGCAAATCATTCCCTAAAGGAAATTTAGCAGTCTGCTTTGCCTCATTTCAATAATAGTGATATTTTTGTTATCATGTCGCGAACAACTGCGCAATCTTGCTAATGAATATTCATGAAAATGTTATACTGTTTTCCGAAAAAGAGCACTTGGACGAACGGAGACAGTGTAATACCTTCACACTGAGTGTAAAACGTTAGAAGCCTATGTATTCCTTGAGTCATATTTTAAAATGTATTATTTTAGATGAGTGAGATCCGTTTAAGAAGAAAAAAAAATCCCATGGTATATTCAGATTGATGCCGCATTACTTGGCAAAATTTTGCAGGCTACTCCTGAGAGATGTATGAATTACCGTAACTTCCACACTAAACAAAAGTTCATATTGGAAATAAACATGACAAACTGACGGTTATTTATCGGTGATTTAGTACGTCAAATAGTCAAATAAACATCGAAAGTTCTGTGAATAAGAAAGAAAAATGTAACTGTAATGTGATCATTTTTTAGCCAAATTTGATTGTCTACAGACTAAGTATTGCCAGAGAAAAATGAATATTTTGAACACACACACACACACACACACACACACACACACACACACACACACACACACACACAACCGGTACATAGACCCACCTCGCGTGTAAATGTATGTACACGTGAGCAAAAAAAATAAAAAAATAGAAGAACAAAAAGTGGGGTGGGTGGGTGTGGGTGTGTGAGCAGGTGGTCGGAGGTGGCCCCCAAAACTGA
>NC_134884.1:19567805-19580305 GCF_041734735.1 Babylonia areolata
GAAGGAACAACATTGATAAGACCACCACCACCATCACCACCTTTCCCTCCACCCCCCCCCCCCACCCACGGCCCCCTCCGCCCTCCCGCCTTCCCATGCGTTTAACTTCACCCCTGCTTTTGACATGATAGATAGAGAGACAGGTAGGGAGGTAGGTAGAGAGACAGGCAGGCAGACAGACAGATAGATAGATAGACAGAAGAAAAATATTGAGAGAGATTTTGTGAGGCTCAGAACAAAAGAACGAAAAACAAAGAAGAAGAAGACGAGGAAGGAACAGAAGAAGAAGAAGAAATGAAATATTGGGGAAAAAAGGGTGAAGGAAGAAGTGGACGAACAATTCTAGGAAGAGAAAATGGAATTAGGAGCGTAAAAGAAAGGAAATGTCTAAATTATGTTCACACACACAAACACGCGCGCGAGCGCGCGTGCGCACAGATGGATACGTGCAAATAAACAGATATAGATAATGTGTACCCCCGGCTGTAAAAACACAATCTTTTATAAGAAAGAAATGGGAGAGACTGACACTGACACTGACTGACATGTAACGAAAGCCTTTTGAATAGGTGGCGCGCCCACAGCAAGATGTCCCGCCGATTACGCAGTGACAGTCCCAGCGTGAGTTCGTCCTTGAAAGAAAACACTCCGTGTCGACTGACACAACAAGCAACGACTACAGTAGATAAAAGGCGCCAAGACTACTGATAATACCTCCCTGAAGCGTTTCTAACGGAAGGTGATAACATTGAAAGAGGTGCATGACAAAGGAGAGAGCCACAGGTTGGGCCAATCAGACACACCCGATGGGGTGTATTGTGTGTGTGTGTGTGTGGATGGGAAGGGAGGAGGGTGTATAGTAATAAAGGAATGAGGAGAACAAAGGCCACCCCAGGCAACGGGTTTAAAGTGAAAACGAATGACATGGATCTTAAAAGCTGGCAGCATTAACCCGCGTCACTCTTTGTCGAGGGGCACCCACCCAGTGTCAGATTCCACCATCAGATATGGTTTGTTGTCCCTGTCAGAAGAAGAAGAAAAAGGAGAAGGAGGAAGAAGGTGGAGGAGGAGAAGAAGAAGGAATAGTAGAAGGAGGAGAAGGAGAAGAAGAGGGAGGAGGAGAGAAGGAGGAGGAGGAGGAGACTAAGAAGAAGGAGGAGAAGAAGGAGACTTAGAAGGAGGAGGAGGAGGAGACTAAGAAGAAGAAGAGAGAAGAAGAGGAGGAGAAGCAGAAGAAGAAGAAGAAAAGAAGATGATGATGATGAAATAAACACACAACACAAAAAGAGGTCACTGGTGGTGGGGAGGGAGGGTGGGGGACGATGCCCCCAGAGAGAAAGAGAGAGAGAGATAACTTTGTACAACAGACACACTAACACCATAGCGATGGGCTTTTCAATAAGTGGCATTCCAACAGCAAGAACGCCCCCGCTAGTTACACAATAACAGGCCTGGCGTGAGTTCGCCCTCAAAAGAATCAACACTCCGTGTCCACCGACACAACAAGATTACAGTACAGGGCTCCATCCCTATCTGCTGATGATACGTCACTGAAGTGTTGCTAACAGAAGGTCATTACATTGAAAGAGGCGGATGACAGGGGAGAGAGCTACAAGCTGGGCCATTCAAACACACCCGATGGGGTGTGGGGGGGGGAGGTTGTGCGGGGAGGAAGGCAGTATAGTTATAAAGGAAAGGGGTGAACAGGCCCCCAACAGTGAGTTAAAATGAAAACTAATGACATGGGTATTTTAAAAGCTGGCAGTTTTAACACGTCGCTGTTTGTCGGGGGGGGGGGGGGGGGGGGGGGGGGGGTGGAAGGAGGAGGGGGAGGGGGGCATCCAATGTTATAGATTCCATTGTTAGATACGGTTTGTTGTCCCTGTCAGAAGAAGAAGGAGGAGGAGGAAGAGGAAAAGGAGAAGAATAAGAAGGAAAAGAAAAAGGCGAATGAGGAGCAGGAAGAAGAGGAGAAGGAGAGGAAGAAGGAGAAGAGGAATGAGGAGAAGAAGAAGAAGAAGAAAAAGAAGAAGATGATGATGAAATAAACCAACACACAACACAAAAAGAGGTCACCAGAGGAAAGACGATACAACCCCCCACCCCCACCCCCCAAAAAAGGCACACACACACAGAGAATATGAAAAGAAAAAAAGGAAGAAGAATAAAAGGTTTTATGAGGCAAGGAACACAAAAGAACGGGGACAAAATATAAAAGGCAACGAAGGAGGAACAGAAGAAAAAAAAAAAAGGAGGAAGAGGTGGTGGACGAGGAGAAGAAGAAAAAGAAGAAACGGAATGTAGGAAGATAAGATAAGGGTGAAGAAAGAAGTAGATGAACAATTCGAGGAAGGTAAACGTGAGCATGAAAGAAAGGAAATACCCAAATGATGTTGATGTGCGCGCGCGCGCGCACACACACACACACACACACACACACACACACACGTATATGTACACACATACATAATTGCAGTCTTTGAAGGATTTCTATGATCACTTTTGTATTTTCTTTTGAACCTTTGCAAAGTTATTTTGAAAAATGACGGAAAAGTTGTTTAGTTGTTACTTGCACTTGTTTTTATCCACTGCATTGAAGCACATAAGCAAGCAAACAAACACTACAGAAGTGCACGCACGTATGCACGCACGCACGCGCGCACACACACACACACACACACACACACACACACACACACACACACATTTTGTTGTTCTTTTCGTCCTCAATATCGTATTTGTTTGGAGAGAGTGCGAGTGAGGAAGAGAGGGTTGGTTATCAGAGAAGAGAAAGTGGAGAGAGCAAGAGAGAAAAAAATGGGAGGAGGGAAAGAGTTGAGGAAACATAAAGACAGACAGAAATGCAGGCAGACTGAGAGACAGACAGACAGGCAGGCAGGCAGAAGGAACAGATTAATCGGAAGTGAAGCTTCTGACAAATGAGAGCAGGGATTGAATCAACGCAGTTGGCATCACAACGTTATCAGGTAATGTTGTTATTTTGGCTTGTACTCGATGTGTTATTGATGCTATGGGCACGAGAGAATGAGTGAGAGAGAGAGGGGGGGTGCGGCGGGGGTGCCGGGGGGGGAGGTGGCGACAGAGATAGGGAATGTGTGTGTGTGTGTGTGTGTGTGTGCGCGCGCGTGCAAGCATGTATTTTTGTGTGAGGGGGTCGGGGAGGGGAGGCACTATGGGGTGGGGTGGGTGGGTAATGTGTAATCGTGTGTGTGTGTGTGTGTGTGTGTGGTTGTCGTGGTTGTTGCTTTTCGAATGTGCTTTTTATTCAGACAGGTTTGGCTACATTTGCAGCGGGTATTATATGATTACGACAACCACGTTTTGAAGATGAAACGCGCTTATAGAGCAATAGCAAGACAGCCACTGTGTCGAGGGCTCAGCATAGGAAGGCGGGGCCGAGTGCTCTCCTCCCTCCGTTATTGTAACCTTCCCCTGACGGGCGCAACAGCCGAGTGGTTAACGCATTGGACTTTCAATCTGAGGGTCCCGGGTTCGAATCTCGGTAACGGCGCCTGGTGGGTAAAAGGTGGAGATTTTTCCGATTTTCCAGGCCAACATATGTGCAGACGTGCTTGTGCCTGAACCCCGTTCGTGTATATACGCAAGCAGAAGATCAAATACGCACGTTAAAGATCCTGTAATCCATGTCAGCGTTCTGGAAGGTTATGGAAACAAGAACATACCCAGAATGCACACCCCCGAAAACGGAGTATGGCTGCCTACATGGTGAGATTAAAAAAAAAATTTAAAAAAATAAAACCGGTCATAAACGTAAAAGCCCACTCATGTACATATGAGTGAACGTGGGAGTTGCATCCCACGAACGAAGAGGAAGAAGAAGGAGAAGGAGGAGGTGGTCTTCCACAGACAAAGTCAGGAACCCATTCACACATGGTTGGGGGAAAATCAGAGAAAAGTCCCTTTCCCATGGGAACACAACACCATGCCAAAACAGAGGCCTCGAACTCTGATTCTGAGAAATACTGGATTAGAAGCCTTACGTCTAAGCCATTCTCCCACGACCCCCATATATCCCTCCCCCGTCCCCACCCCACCCCCCCCGCTCCGCCCCACTCCCCCAAGCCCACCCCGACTTATTTCATGACGATTGTGAGTGATGGCCTAGAGGTAACGCGTCCGCCTAGGAAGCGAAAGAATCTGAGTGCGCTGGTTCGAATCACGGCTCAGCCGCCGATATTTTCTCCCCCTCCACTAGACCTTGAGTGGTGGTCTGGACGCTAGTCATTCGGGTAAGACAATAAACCGAGGTCCCGTGTGCAGCATGCACTCAGCGCACGTAAAAGAACCCACGGCAACAAACCTGGCAAAATTCTGTAGAAAAATCTACTTCGATAGGAAAAACAAATAAAACTGCACGCAGGAGAAAAAAAAAATTAAAAATGGGTGGCGCTGTAGTGTAGCCACGCGCTCTCCCTGGGGAGAGCAGCCCGAATTTCACACAGAGAAATCTGTTGTGATCAAAAGAAATACAAATACAAAATACAAATACAAACAGTATTTCAAAAATTGGGTAATGTGTAGGTCTACTACCTTCCAACCCATTTTTCACGACATGATGCTTTCATTAAAATGTCACTCCACTCCGGGATTTTATTTGATTTGATTTTATTTTTTAACATAATTATTCTTTCCATTATCTCCCGCTGATCTAACCTATGGGCAAAGAGGAAGTCCGTCAAAATATGATTACGGATACATATCACCTGGGTGTACATTCAATTGTCTTGTCAATAGTCACTGTGCAAGGTACTTGAGAGTGCTCTTTCTTTTTTAAGTTATTCATGATGACTGTATGCTTTCAGTTTTCATATGCTTGTTCTGTTTCACTGTCTGTCTGTCTGTCTGTTTCTCTTTCTGACGTCACCCCCCCCCCCCCCCCCCCCCACCCCACACACACACACACACACACACACCTCTCTCCCTCTATCTTTCTATCTATCTCTCTCTCTCTCTCTCTCTCTCTCTCTCTCACTGATTCCATGTCTCTGTCTCTCACAGTGTCTCCCTGTTTTTCTCCGTCTCTCTGTCTGTTCTCTGTCTCTGTTTTCGTCTGTGTGTGTGTGTGTGTGTGTGTGTCTGTCTGTGTGTGTGTCTGTGTGTGTGTGTGTCTGTGTGTCTATCTCTGTCTGTGTGTCTCCGTCTGTGTGTGTGTGTGTGTGTGTTTGTGTGTATGTGTGTGTGTGTGTGTGTGTGTGTGTGTGTGTGTGTGTGTGTGTTTGATACTATTACCATGTTTATGCCTTTATGTAGTATTGTGTAGCGCATGTTTATGCCTTTATGTAGTATTATGTAGTGCATGCTATGGCATAATATATGTAGTATTGTGTCGTGCATGCTATGACATGTATGTAGCATTGTGTAGTGCATGCTATGACATATATGTAGTATTGTGTAGTGCATGCTATGACATATATGTAGCATTGTGTAGTGCATGCTATGACATATATGTAGCATTGTGTCGTGTAGACCCTGTTTCAGGACGGGAACTGGATGTTAAAAAAAAGAAAGAAAAAAAAAAGGCGCGCCAATGCTTATCTGTCATCTTCGAAAATAAAGAATTTTGTCTTGTCTTTCTGCCTGTCTCTGTCTCTACTTCTTTTCCTTTTTTTTTCATTTATTGATTAATCATTATCTTGACCAATGTTAATTTTCACTTTATGTATTCTCTCTCTCTCTCTCTCTCTCTCTCTCTCTCTCTCTCTCTCTCTCTCTCCCTCCCTCTCTCTCTCTCTCTCTCTCTCTCTCTCCCTCTGTGTGTGTGTGTGTGTGTGTGTGTGTGTGTGTGTGTGTGTGTGTGTGTGTGTGTGTTATATCTCTCTCCTCTTATTCTCCTCTATTTAGAGTTGTAAATGTCAAATTACCATACATGTATCCATGACTATAATATGCATGCTGTACTGTTTCCCCTTCGAGGGCTGGATGATTTTTTTTTTTTTAAACATTATTTTGCTTACTATATTACCCTCAGAAAATAAAATTTATTCAATTCAATTCAATTCTGTCTTTGTCTGTCTGTCTGTCTCTGTCTCTGTCTCTCTCTTCTCTCTGTCTCTCTCTCTCTCTCTCTCTCTCTCTCTGAGGCCTGAGGGCTGGATGTAAAAAAAAGCATATGTATGCTTATTCTACTTCCCTCATTAAAAAGATTCGTTCGTTCGTTCGTTCGTTCGTTCGTTCTCCTCTGTCATCTTTACTTTTCGATTCGTGATTTCTTTTGAAGGGTGGGCGGCAAATCGCATTTGGAAATAGCGATACCATCAGCAGTTAGCAATGGAATGCCCTCATTTCATACACACCTGGGTATCTATTGCGTGCATTGTGTTGAAAACACCTTGTTGTTGTTGTTTGGTTTTTTTTAATTCAGCACTAGCGAGTTCAATCAATTGCTTCCCACCTGATAAAACTGAAATGGCTGATAAAAATGACTACAATGACAATGATATGCATGTGTGTGTGTGTGTGTGTGTGTGTGTGTGTGTGTGTGTGTTAGAGAGAGAGAGAGAGTGAGTGTGTGTGTGTGTGTGAGTGTGTGTGTGTGTGTGTGTGTGTGTGTGTACGTGCATGTGTGTGTGCGTGTGTGTGTGTGTGTGTGTGTGTGCGTGCGTGTGCGTGCGTGCGTGCTCTGTGTGTGTGTGTGTGTGTGTGTGTGTATGTGTGTGTGTGTGTTTGTGTATGTGAGTATGTGTGTGTGTGCGTTTGTGGATGTGTGTGTGTGTGTGTGTGCGTGTGCGTGTGTGCTTTGTTGTGCATTTGTTGTGACTAATATGACAAGACATGGGAACAATGATGGGTGTGTGTGTGGGGGGGGGGGGAGGGTTGCGGGGGGGTCCGGGGGGGGGGGGTCGACGTGGGACGAGGGGGGCGGGGAGGGTCGAGGGGGTGGAGGGGAAGGGATGGTATCCAACCATCGTCAGTCTGTTTGCTTTGCATTCCACCAAGCAACATTCCACTTTGTATTCCACCAAGCAACAGTCCACTTTGCATTCCACCAAGCAACATTCCACTTTGTATTCCACCAAGCAACATTCCACTTTGTATTCCACCAAGCAACATTCCACTTTGCATTCCACCAAGCAACATTCCACTTTGTATTCCACCAAGCAACAGTCCACTTTGCATTCCACCAAGCAACATTCCACTTTGTATTCCACCAAGCAACATTCCACTTTGTATTCCACCATGCAACAATCCACTTTGCATTCCACCATGCAACATTCCACTTTGTATTCCACCAAGCAACAATCCACTTTGTATTCCACCAAGCAACATTCCACTTTGTATTCCACCATGCAACAATCCACTTGCATTCCACCATGCAACAATCCACTTTGTATTCCACCATGCAACATTCCACTTTGTATTCCACCAAGCAACAATCCACTTTGTATTCCACCAAGCAACATTCCACTTTGTATTCCACCATGCAACATTCCACTTGCATTCCACCATGCAACAATCCACTTTGCATTCCACCATGCAACAATCCACTTTGTATTGTAGTCCACTATGCAACAATCCACTTTGTATTCAACCAAGCAACAATCCACTTTGTATTCCATCAAGCAACATTTCACTTTGTATTGTATTCCACCGAGCAACATTCCATTTTGTATTCCACAAAGCAACAATCCACTTTGTATTCCATCATGCAACAATCCACTTTGTATTCCACAAAGCAGCAATCCACTTTGTATTCCACAAAGCAACAATCCACTTTGTATTTATTCCATCCAGCAACAATCCACTTTGTATTCCACCATGCAACAATCCACTTTGTATTCCACCATGCAACAATTCACTTTCTATTGTATTCCATCAAGCAACAATCCACTTTGTATTCCACCATGCAACAATCCACTTTCTATTTATTCCATCAAGCAACAATCCACTTTGTATTCCACCATGCAACAATCCACTTTGTATTCCACCATACCACAATCCACTTTCTATTGTATTCCATCAAGCAACAATCCACTTTGTATACTGCCATGCAACAATCCATTTTGTATTCCAACAAGCAGCAACCCAATTTGTATTCCACCATGCAACAATCCACTTTCTATTGTGTTCCAAGAGGAACAATCAGCTTTCTATTGTATTCCACCAAGCAACAATCCATTCTGTATTCCCCATGCAACAATCCACTTTGTACACACACGCACGCACGCACGAACATACACACACACACACACACACACACACACACACACACGCACTCACGCGAACACACACACACACACACACACACACACACACACACACACACACACACGCACGCACGCACGCACGCACACACACACACACACACACACACACACATGACCACACACACACACACACTACACTCATTTAATACAAAGTAAACAGGGCAGTGACATACATCCTTTGATGTCCTTTTATAGTTCAGTTAGGCATGCATGCATATAATTTGCGAAAGAATGTTATAAGAGAGAGGAGGGGGCGGGGAGCGCGGTGATGAGGGGGAGAGGGAGAGAGATAGTGAGAGAAAATGACAGAGTGGTTGAGTGAGTGAGAGAGTGGCGGGGGGAGGGGGGGTGGCGGGGTTGTGAGGGGGGTGGGGGAGGGGTGCGGGGGGGGGGGGGTAAAGACAAAGCAGACCTGTCCTATATACCTCTCTCCACCCCCCTTCCCCCCCCCCCCCCCGCCCCCCCCATCCTTCCCTCTCCCTTGAAGGTATCCATCCCACCCACCCCAACGTCCACGCCCCGCCTGCCCCACGCCCACTTTTCTCGCCGTCGCCATCAGACACACGAAGAGAGCACAACAGTCACAAACCCAGGCCGGGCTGTTATGTACTCCCCCCCCCCCCCCCCCTCCTCTCCTCCCTCTACCCTTCCCTTCCTCTCCTCTCACCCCCACTACTTCTCCCCTCTCCGCCTCTCCTCCCCTACCCCCCTGCTCCCCCCCCCTACCCCCACCCCCACACACACACACCATCCCCAGATAATGGACAGAAGAAAGTGGAAGCCATCCTTAACCACTGCGCTGCTGCTGACGTATATATATATATATATATGTGTGTGTGTGTGTGTGTGTGTGTGTGTGTGTGTTTCTCACCAACAGGACAGTCATCTGAGACAGACTCGTGAGCTCAGAGGTCAGGGTATCAGTCACCGTTCTTTATTGTGAGACTTCTTCTTCTTCTTCTTCTTCTTTCTTCTTCTACTTATTCTGTGACTTCTCCTGTGACTTCTTCTTCTTCTTCTACTTATTCTGTGACTTCTTCTTCTTCTTCTTTATCTTCTTCTTCTTCTTCTCCTAGAATTACCGCCCAAAGCTGATCTCTTTTCATCGGGACTCGGCAGGCAAAGGGTTAATCCAGGTGACCCCGCCACAGTGTGAGTGTGTGTGTGTGTGTGTGTGTGTGTGTGAAGAACAGAAAGGAGAACGAGAGGATGAGCAGAGGAAAGGGTGTTTCACGGAGGCCCCAAAAAGCGTACATATTGATCCAGACACGTTACATTACATCTGCTGTTTGATTAACTCTTTTCGTACGAACGACAAAACTAGCGACGACAGAAGCGTTTCACCGCAACTGACTGGACGGCACTGAAATGCTTGTAACAGAACGTTCTATGATTGAAGAGGTGAATGAAAACGGACAAAAAATACCGCATTTCTACCGACAAAAGCTACAGAAAGCTTGGCTGTTGAAACACCCACCGGACATCAGATGGGTTCTCAGTATGGCAAAGAAAAGGAGAAAACTGGCTGCCCCGAGTGAGTTAAAAGTAAAAAATGATAAACCCATCAACGCTACTGGTTAGCAGGGAGCTTGAGAGCCTACCCTAGGTTAGTTTGAAATTTCAACTCGGCCAATAGTTGTTTTAAAAGAAAGGAAGGGCGGAGGAGGAGGGGAGAGATTGGGGAGGGGGGGGGGCAGATGCCTGACCACCAGCATGAATCCGGCAAGGCCGCTGGTCAGGGGTCTTGAGAGCCTTCCCTAGTTAAGTATGCAGTACACAATAACCGGGCCAACACCACCACCACCACCCACTACCCATTACCACCACCACCAACCACCAGCATCACCCCAAAGAAAGAAGAAGAAAAATGAAGCGAGACCATAAACCAGGGACGCAGCACTGAGGAACAGAAGACAAGGGCCCCTTTTTTTTCCTTTTTCCCTTTAAATTAACGCTATAGTAGTAGGAGGGGGAGGATGGAGGAGGAGTAACAGTGGTCAAGCTGTGGGACTGGTCACTGTTCAGCCATCAGACCATGGCTAGACCCCTCCCCCTTTGTCCTGCCCTTTCCCCTGCCGGCCACTAAATCACTCACTCGCTCACTCACTCACTCACGCGGGCAGACAGGCATGGTGAGCTTGGCAGAACAACAGCATTAGTCGTAGTGGTAGCAGAAGTAGAGAGATAGAAGGCTGGACACTGATAGGAATCTTCCCGCACGCTCCATTTGCTACGAACCCAAGCCACTGAAGCATACTGTGATTGTACCACCAGCCCACCAACCAACCAGTAAACAGCTTGCTGGTTCGCCTTGGTTTCTGATTATTCTCATCAACTCTTCTCTGCTAAAAGGCAGCACTCTCTCCTCTCCAATGATAATGGTGGTGGCTTTCTTCTTTCACAGCTTCAGATGTTTTAGAGTCAATTCTTGAGGGTAGGGTGGGTGTGTGTGTTTTTTAAAGGAAAGGTAGTGTGCAGTCAACTTTCTGGCGAACCGAACTTGTTTGTGGATCCGGGGCTGTGGCGAACGTATGTCTTGTGCGGCGATCCGCATTTCGTGGGCTGGATATATATGATAGGCCTGCTCCTTCTCGGGACTAATGTGTAAAAAGTTATAGGATTCCTACTTCTACTCCTCGTCAGCTTGAACAAGTCCGAAAGACCAACTCCTTCGTGGATGAAACATTTGAAATTAGCCAGCTTTCCTATCAAAAACGATTCTGGCTGTTGTTGGCAAACGTGTCCAATTAATTACTCAGTAGTCTAATCGACTTCCGAATCGTAAACTACACTTCGTCTTGATCGATGTACTGCTTCTCGTATTAGCACGGACATTCTCAAGTTTTCATTATTCAGTTGTTCTTCTTGCTTTGTTCGGAAGATTTGAGTTTTGGTAGGAAGTTGGATTTTGGAGGAACAAGTTTCAGTACGGGCAGACAGACGTGTACCATTTACTTCTTGTGCCGGGACTGTGACTCAGCTGTCATATTGATTCTTGTTTTTCTTTAGGGACCGAACCGAAAACTCCATTTACTTTCAAGGTAATACTCAACCTGGAAACCCGGTTTGGGTTTGGGCAAAATCTTGCAGGCTTACACTTGTAAACTTGTCCACAGAACGTATAAAACATCATCTTCTACTGGTTCTGGATGATATACAGCTTTGTTGTATTAGGCCATCACCGTTCAGATCTGCTTCTCCGTCGCGAGTCTTGACTGTTCTTTTTGTCCTGTTGAACAAGACAACAAAGCCTATAGAATACCGCCAAAAGGAACAACTCCATTTTTCCCCCCCCCCTTGTTGACCATTACTGAAGGTTGAGAAAAGTTGGTGATGTGAAGTCCTCTGCTTCTCGGGTGTTGCCAGGTGTGTGGAAGGAAGGGTGTGATCCCAGCATAATAGATTTTCAAAAACAATAAAAAGGTGCAGAAGAAAAAAGAAGTAAGAGGGAAAAAAGGAGGGGAAAAAAAGAGAAAGCACGGAGAGAAGGAAGATAGCAGAGAACGAGAACGCCACAGGCTGCTGCTGAAAAATCGTAAAGCGAGAAACAGGCCGTGTTTTGTCTTCTCGTGGACCTGTTTGAATACAGTGAGTTCTGTATGGTTCTTCTTTGTTCTTGTTGTTCTTCTTGTCTCTTATTCCTTTTTTTTTCTTTTTTTAACTTGTCGTTTTGTTTTTGGTGGTGTTGGGTTGGGGGTTTTTGGGTTTTTTGTTTGGGTTTTTTTTTGTTTTTGTTGTTGTTTTTTTTTGGGGGGGGGGTTTGGTTTGTTTCTTTTTGGGTTTTTTGTTTTTTGTTTTTTTTAATCAGCTGTGATGTAGCGCATATACATGCTTCAGTCCGCACACTTTGACGTATCCTTGAGAAACTTAATCTTCTTTTTCTTCTTTCTCTGTTTATGTTCCTTCTCTTCCGTCTTCTTCTTCTTCTTCTTCTTGTAACTTGTGGGTCGATGACAAATCCAGATCTCAGACACCTGTGTGGGGGTGTCGGGGGGGTGGGGGGGGCAGGGGGGAGCATGAGAGAGAGAGAGAGCGAGAGAGAGAGAGCGTATATCTGTCCCTCGTTTAGAAAAAGGGGGGGAAAAAGACTTCAAAAAGCATTGGTGCGGAAGACTTCTGTGCAAAGAAACGAAACAACAAATAAAATCATCGTAACCAAACTCATCGAATATCAATCACTCTCTCCGTGTGAACGCTCTAATTTTCAAGCGTCACCCGTGGAGTTAACCACTTGACTGCTATAGACATGCATGT
>NC_134884.1:19587805-19597805 GCF_041734735.1 Babylonia areolata
CAGACACAGACAGACAACAGAACAGAGACAATGACTCTAAAAATGATAATGTTTATATTCATTGTAAATTCTTTCAGTGTATTCATCTCCACTGACGGCTGCTCAAAAACTGAAGGAAACAATGTCTGCAATGACTGTCATTTATATGCGGTTGCAAAACGTGTGTTTCAACATAACTGCATTTGTGTAGCGTTCACCAGCCGTCAATGAAACCAACTTCTTCTTCTGCGTTCACTCGTATGCACACGAGTGGGCTTTTACGTGCATGACCGTTTTTACCCCGCCATGTAGGCAGCCATACTTCGTTTTCGGGGGTGTGCATGCTGGGTATATTTTTGTTTCCATAACCCACCGAACGCTGACATGGATTACAGGATCTTTAACGTGCGCATTTGATCTTCTGCTTGCATATACACACGAAGGGGGTTCAGGCACTAGCAGGTCTGCACATATGTTGACATGGGAGATCGTAAAAATGTCCACCCTTTACCCACCAGGCGCCGTCACCGTGATTCGAACCCGGGACCCTCAGATTGACAGTCCATCGCTTTAACCACTCGGCTATTGCGCCCGTCAATGAAACCAACAAATTTAATCATATTCCTGAGCACGATGTGAGCTGTGAGCTCGTTGTTGCTCCGCTGTCTGTGTGTACAAGTAAAACGTGCTAACTGAATAAAGTTTTGATTAAACCAACAGAGACAGATAGACGGAAAACAGACACTCACAGACAGACAAACAGACAACAGAGACAGATGGACAACAGAGACAGATAGACGGACAACAAACACAGACAGACAGACAACAGAGACTAGACAGACGGACAACACACACACACACACACAGAGACAACAGAGACAGATAGACGAACAACATACACACACAGTAGACAGACAACAGAGACAGATAGACGGACAACACACACACACACACACACACACACACACACACACACACACACACACACACACACACACACACAGGCAGACAACAGAGACAGATAGACGGACAACACACACACACACACACACACACACACACACACACACACACACACAACAGAGACAGATAGACGGACAACAGACACACACAGTAAACAGACAACAGAGACAGACGGACAACAGAGACAGATAGACGGAAAACAGACACACACAGACAGATAGACAACAGAGACAGATAGACGGACAACAGACACACACAGTAGACAGACAACAGAGACTGACAGACGGACAGACAAACAACAAAGACAGACGCACAACAGAGACACACAGACAGGCAACAGAGACAGACAACAGAAACACACAGACAGACAGACGGACAACAGAAACACACAGACAGACAGACGGACAACAGAAACACACAGACAGATAACAGAGACAGATAGACGGACAACAGAGACACACAGACAGGCAACAGAGACAGACAACAGAAACACACAGACAGACAGACGGACAACAGAAACACACAGACAGACAGACGCACAACAGAGACACACAGACAGGCAACAGAGACAGACAACAGAAACACACAGACAGACAGACGGACAACAGAAACACACAGACAGATAACAGAGACAGATAGACGGACAACAGACACACACACACGGACAGACGGACAACAGACACACACACACGGACAGACGGACAACAGACACACACACACGGACAGACGGACAACAGACACACACACACGGACAGACGGACAACAGAGACAGATAAAAGGGCAACATACACAGACATACAAACAGACGAACAGACAGAAAGACGGACAGACAGACGGACAACAGACACACACACACACAGACAGACGGACAGATAAGCGGACAACAGACAGACAGACAGACGAACAGACTGACGGACAGACAGATAAACACACACACACACACACACACACACACACACACACACACACACACAGACGGACAACACACACACACACAGACGGACAGACAGACAGACGGACAGACAGACTGACGTACAGACAGACAGATAGACGGACAACAGACACACACACACACACACACACACACACACACACACACACACACAGACGGACAGACAGACAGACGAACAGATAGACGGGCAACAGACACACACAGACAGATGAACAAACATACAGGCAGACTGATAGACAGACAGATGGACAACAGACACACACATACAGACAAACGAACAGACAGACGGAGAGACAGATAGACGGACAACAGACACACACAGACTGACAGACAGACGGACAACAGAAGCAGACAGACGGACAACAGAGACACACAGATAGACAGACAGACAGACATACAGACAACAGAGACAGAGAGACGGACAACAGACACTCACAGACAGACACAGACAGACAAACAACAGAGGCTGGCTGACAAACAGACAACAGAAACAGAATGAAAGACAATAGATGTGGGATACTTTACAACCGCCTCAATCCATTTCTGCGTACCGCGTGTTCGTGTGAACTTTTTGAACGAGTAAAATCGATGGATGTGAAAACATAGTTACTGATGATGCTGATGCTGATGGTACGTGGTGGTGGTATTGGTGGTGACGAATGTGGTGGTAGTGGCCTTCTTCTTCTTCTTCTTGTTATAATGATAATAATCATCATCACCATCAGCATCATCATTAACAACAACAGCAACATCGATCTGTGATGTTTTAGAGTAAGCTGCATGACGATGATCTATTATTTTTTATCATTGTCATCATCACCGTCATCATTTTCATCATCGTCATCATCATCATCATCATCATCATCATCATCATAACCATCATTGTTATCATTACCATCATCATCATCATTATCATTATCATCATCATCATAGCCATCATTGTTGTCGTTATCATCATTGTCATCACTATTATTATCATTGTGATACCAGATGATGCCTGAACCGTCGCGTGTGTCACCATGCCTTTGAGGAACGAGAAGAAGAAACCACACGCGTCACTCCAGTACTGACGTCATCTCAACCCAACCCCCAACCCCCCACCCCCCTGCTACAACCCTCTCCACGGCGCTGACGTAGGAAGGACTTTTGGCGTCATGAATCTGGAGCCGGGAATGACGTCACGGGTGGACAACGTCACCGATCCGTCAGGCAACGGGACCACGATGTATTATGACGCGGAGCTGGAGTACATTGTCTACTTCACCTATATCTATAGGGTGGGTACTGCACCTGTGTGGTGGTACATGTGCGTGTGTGTGGGAGGGGTTGGGGGGGTCGGGGGGGGGGCGAGGGGGGAGAGGGGGCAGGGGGAGGGACGGGTGAGGGGGGGCGGGGGTCTTCTTCTTCTTCTTCGTGCGTGGGCTGCAACTCCCACGTTCACTCGTATGTATACGGGTGGGCTTTTGCGTGTGTGACCTTTTTTTTTTTTTTTTTTTTTTTTTTTTTTTTTTTGTTGTTGGTTGTTGGGTTTTTTTTGTTTGTTTGTTTTTTTACCCCGCCATGTAGGCTACCATACTCCGCGGGGGTGTGCATGCTGGGTGTGTTCTTGTTTCCATAACCCACCGAACGCTTACATGGATTGCAGGATCTTTAACGTGCGTATTTGATCTTCTGTTTGAGTATACACACGAAGGGGAGTTAAGCGCTACCTTCCGACATGGCACCACGTCCTATTTCCTGACAATTTCTCCGCTATACCTTTGCCTACCCGTTCTCGGTTTGTTTGTTTTTTTGTTTGTTAGTTTGTTTGTTTTTTTGGGGGTCTTTTGTTTTTTTGTTTTGTTTTTGTTGTTTTTCTGGTCGAACGATCATAATCTTACGTAAATGTGTGTGTGTGGGGGGGGGGGGGGGGGCGGGGGGGGGGGGTTAAGTGGGGGGTGAAGAGGAGGGGAGTGTATAAGTGTGTATGTGTGCGCATGTGCGTGTGTTGATAGGTCAGCCGTCAGTCGGATCCACCCAGGTAGGTAGCCTGTTGTACAAATTTAAATTAATGACTGTGTAAAATTACCGAAGACTTGTACATATATACAGAGCACACACACACACACACACACACACACACACACACACACACACTTTTTTTTCTCTTTTTTTTTTTTTGAGAGAGAGAGAGAGATGCACTCAAGTCTATACTACGCGCGTTGGGTTTTGCTGCTGGCCACACATCTGCCGAGATGTTGTGTAGCGTATACGGAATTGTCCGAACGCAGTGACGCTTCCTTGAGAAACTGAAACTGAAATTGAGACTGACATGATGTGACGGGCGCAATAGCCGAATGGGCATTAAACAAAGTTCCTCCGATGCATTCCCAAAGACTCGGGGGCATTAAACAAAGTTCCTCCTACTGCCTTCCCAAAGACTCAGGGGCATTAAACAAAGTTCCTCCTACTGCCTTCCTAAAGACTCAGGGGCATTAAACAAAGTTCCTCCTATGCCTTCCTAAAGACTCAGGGGCATTAAACAAAGTTCCTCCTATGCCTTCCTAAAGACTCAGGGGCATTAAACAAAGTTCTTCCTATGCCTTCCCAAAGACTCAGGGGCATTAAACAAAGTTCCTCCGATGCATTCCCAAAGACTCGGGGGCATTAAACAAAGTTCCTCCCACTGCCTTCCCAAAGACTCAGGGGCATTAAACAAAGTTCCTCCCACTGCCTTCCCAAAGACTCAGGGGCATTAAACAAAGTTCCTCCTATGCCTTCCTAAAGACTCAGGGGCATTAAACAAAGTTCCTCCTACTGCCTTCCCAAAGACTCAGGGGCATTAAACAAAGTTCCTCCTATGCCTTCCTAAAGACTCAGGGGCATTAAACAAAGTTCCTCCTATGCCTTCCTAAAGACTCAGGGGCATTAAAGAAAGTTCCTCCTGTGCCTTCCTAAAGACTCAGGGGCATTAAACAAAGTTCCTCCTACTGCCTTCCCAAAGACTCAGGGGCATTAAACAAAGTTCCTTCTACTGCCTTCCCAAAGACTCAGGGGCATTAAACAAAGTTCTTCCTATGCCTTCCCAAAGACTCAGGGGCATTAAACAAAGTTCTTCCTATGCTTTCCTAAAGACTCAGGGGCATTAAACAAAGTTCTTCCTATGCCTTCCTAAAGACTCAGGGGCATTAAACAAAGTTCTTCCTATGCCTTCCCAAAGACTCAGGGGCATTAAACAAAGTTCCTCCGTTGCCTTCCCAAAGACTCAGGGGCATTAAACAAAGTTCCTCCTATGCCTTCCTAAAGACTCAGGGGCATTAAACAAAGTTCCTCCTATGCCTTCCTAAAGACTCAGGGGCATTAAACAAAGTTCCTCTTACTGCCTTCCTAAAGACTCAGGGGCATTAAACAAAGTTCCTCCTATGCCTTCCTAAAGACTCAGGGGCATTAAACAAAGTTCCTCCTACTGCCTTCCTAAAGACTCAGGGGCATTAAACAAAGTTCCTCCTACTGCCTTCCCAAAGACTCAGGGGCATTAAACAAAGTTCCTCCGATGCATTCCCAAAGACTCAGGGGCATTAAACAAAGTTCTTCCTATGCCTTCCCAAAGACTCAGGGGCATTAAACAAAGTTCTTCCTATGCCTTCCCAAAGACTCAGGGGCATTAAACAAAGTTCTTCCTATGCCTTCCTAAAGACTCAGGGGCATTAAACAAAGTTCCTCCCGTTGCCTTCCCAAAGACTCAGGGGCATTAAACAAAGTTCCTCTTACTGCCTTCCTAAAGACTCAGGGGCATTAAACAAAGTTCTTCCTATGCCTTCCCAAAGACTCAGGGGCATTAAACAAAGTTCCTCCTATGCCTTCCTAAAGACTCAGGGGCATTAAACAAAGTTCCTCCTATGCCTTCCTAAAGACTCAGGGGCATTAAACAAAGTTCTTCCTATGCCTTCCCAAAGACTCAGGGGCATTAAACAAAGTTCTTCCTATGCCTTCCCAAAGACTCGGGGGCATTAAACAAAGTTCCTCCTATGCCTTCCCAAAGACTCAAAGAAGAAAGAACTTGAAACGTGAACCGCGATGCATTCCCCCTCACACAGGTGATCTACACGGTGGGCCTGGCAGGCAACTTCTTCGCCCTGGCTGTGTGGGCGCGGTCCGGGCTGCGGTCGTCGCCCGTGACCTATTTCCAGGCCATCTGCGTGGCGGACAGCCTGGTGCTGGCCCTGCACCCCTTGGAGAGCCTTCCGGACTCCCTCCACCTGCCGGGCCTCTGTCAGCTGCTGCACGTGCTCTTCCTGGCTGTGCAGGTCTTCGCCATCCTCCTGGTGCTGGGGCTGACCGTGGAGAGGTCAGTGTTGGGGCTGGGTGGTGGTGTAGGGAGTGGGTTGTGGGGTTGGAAGGGGTGTGGGGTGAGGGTGTTGGGGAGGACGGAGTGGGTGTGGGGGAAGGGGGTGTGAAGGGGGGTGTGGGGAGTGGTCAAGAGGAGGTGTGAAGGTGTGGAGAGTGGACGAGGGGAGGGGGTGTTGGAGGTGTGAAGGGGGTGTGGGGAGTGGTCAGGGGGAGGGGTGTGGGGAATGGTCAGTGGGAAGGGGTGTTGGAGGTGTGAAGGGGGGGTGGGGAGTGGTCAGGGGGAGGGGGTGTGGGGAGTGGTCAGGGGAAAGGGGTGTTGGAGGTGTGAAGGGGGTGTGGGGAGTGGTCAGGAGTGTGGGAGTGGTCAGGGGAAAGGGGTGTTGGAGGTGTGAAGGGGGTGTGGGGAGTGGTCAGGGAGTGTGGGGAGTGGTCGGCGGGAGGTGGTGTTGGGAGTGTGAAGGGGGTGTGGGGAGTGGTCAGGGGGAGGGAGGGTGGTGGGTGGTTGGGGGGGAAGGGGTGAGGAAGCTGTGAAGGGGGAGTGGTCGGGAGGAGGGGGTGTGGGGAGTGGTCGGGGGGGGGGGGGGGGGAAAGGGGTGTTGTGGGTGTGAAGGGGATGTGGTAGGTGGTGGGGGGTGGGGGTGTGGGGAGTGGTCGGGTGGAGGGGGTGTTGGAGGTGTGAAGGGGGTGTGGTGGGTGGCCGGGGAGAGAGAGTGTTGGGAGTGTTAGTTTTAGTCTTGTAATAAGATGTTTTTTCTGCCTTTTTTTTATTTGCTTAACTTCTGTTGAGATGTTTTACAGTTTGATATTTCTATATTGACATCATCATCATAATTGTTATTGATTTTGTTTAATCCAGTCAATCTCGGGGAGTTGTTTACAACTTCGGCAGGCTTCCGGGAGCGGGGTGCGGGGTGGGGGGGAGGGTATTCATCATAATCATCATTATATCATTCTAGACGTTCAGCTGGTAATACAGAGTGCCCGTGAGGGTGTGGGTTCCAATCCCGCTCTCGCCCTTTCTCCCAAGTTTGACTTGAAAATCAAACTGATCGTCTAGTCTTTCGGATGAGACGATAAACCTAGGTCCCGCGTCCTGGACGCACTTGGCGCACTGAAAAAGAACCCATGGCAACAAAAGTGTCGTCCTCTGGCAAAATTGTTTTAGAAAAAGAACTCCACTCTGATAGGTACATAAATAAACAAGCATGCACTCCAGGCCTGACAAGTGCGTTTAGTTATGCTGCTGTCAGTCATCTGCCTAGCAGATGTGGTGTAGCGTGTATGGATTCGTTCGAATGCTGTGGCGCTTCCTTGAGAAAGTAAATCTGAATCTTCATCGTCAAATTTACTACGATAGTCGTCATCAACATCACCACCATATTCATCGTGACAGTCATTCCTCACCATCATCCGTCATATATATCGTTTTCATCGTGACAGTCATCATCACCATCATCACCACCATCATTAGCACCATCATATTCATCATCTGAGTCAATCCTCATTGTCATCGTCATACATCGTATTCATCATGACAGTCATCACCATCATCATGATAGTCATCGTCATACATCATATTCATCGTGGTAGTCATCATCATCACAATCACTATCATCACCATCATATTTATTGTGGTAGTCATTGCTCACCATCATCGTCATACATCATATTCATCATGACAGTCACCATCACCACGGCCATCATCATCATCGTAATATTCATTGCGATAGTCACTACTACTCACCATTATTGTCACACATCGTATTCATCATGACAGCTATCACCATCATATTTATCATGATAGTCAATCCTCATCGTCATTGTCGTCGTCGTCGTCGTCGTGTTCACTATTACCATCACGATCATCGTCATATTCATTATGAGAGTTATACGCATTATCATCGTCATATTCATCAAAATAGTCATGAACATTGTAGTCGTTATCTGTATCATCATCATCATCATCATCATCATCATCATCATCATCAAGGTGAGTCATCACCACCACTATCATCTTCACTGTCGTCATCGTCATCATCATCATCGCCATCGTCATCATCGTCATCATCACCATAGTCATCATCGTCATCATCATCATCGTCATCATCGTTCTGACTTCTTTCCTTCGGTCAGGCCCAACACTATGGCAACAAGGAAGACGACGACGACAATGATGATGATGACTATCATTATGATCATCATCACAAGTTGATGAAGAATCACGTCTTGGCCTGAAAGCGGAGAGAGCAGAATGATCATCATCATCGTTTATCATCATCATCATCATCATGTTACGACTGAAAAGAAGATAATAATAATAATAATAATGATGATGATGATGATGATGATGATGATAATATAATTGTTATAATAATGATAACCATCATCATCATCATCATTATCATCATCATCATCATCATCATCACCATAACAATAATGATAATGGTGATAATAATGGCATTCATTTCATGCATTCCGTAACACACTGCTCACTATTCTTAACACACTGCTCACTGTTCTTAACACACTGCTCACTATTCTTAACACACTGCTCACTATTCTTAACACACTGCTCACTGTTCTTAACACACTGCTCACTGTTCTTAACACACTACACACTGCTCACTGTTCTTAACACACTGCTCACTGTTCTTAACACACTGCTCACTGTTCTTAACACACTGCTCACTGCTCACTGTTCTTAACACACTGCTCACTGCTCACTATTGTTAACACACTGCTCACTGTTCTTAACACACTGCTCACTCTTCTTAACACACTGCTCACTGTTCACTATTGTTAACACACTGCTCACTGTTCTTAACACACTGCTCACTATTCTTAACACACTGCTCACTGTTCTTAACACACTGCTCACTGCTCACTGTTCTTAACACACTGCTCACTGTTCTTAACACACTGCTCACTATTCTTAACACACTGCTCACTGTTCTTAACACACTGCTCACTGTTCTTAACACACTGCTCACTGTTCACCCGTGCACCGTCCCTCATCCCCCCTGCTCTCTCACCAATAACTGACCTGAGCAACTGTCTGTCTGTGTGGCTGGCTGTGTGTCCGTGCGTGCGTGTGTGTGTGTGGGGGGGGGGGGGGGGGTCCGTGTGTGTATGTGTCTGTGAATATGTGTGTGTGTGTGTGTGTGTGTGTCCGTGTTTGTCCGTGTGTGTGTGTGTGTGTGTGTGTGTGTGTGTGTGTGTGACCACCACACAGATACATCGAGCTGTGCCACCCTCTGTCCGCCGATCACTTCATCAGCTACAAGCGCACCGTGCGCTGCATCCTCCTCCTCGCCTGCCTCTCGCTCCTCTTCAGCCTGGGTGAGGCCTACATCTGGCACGTGCCGCTCGACACTGACACAGACATCGGCAAGGGCAGCAACAGCAACCACGCTGGCAGCGTCACCGGCGCCGCCACAGTCAGACGGTGCCAGCTCCGGCAGTCGACCTCGCAGCACTTCATGTGGACCTACGCCATCCTGGTGCTGCTGGTGCTCTTCCTGTGCCCCTTGCTGCTGGTGGTCCTCTTCAACCTCCTCGTGGCCCGCCGCATCCGCCACCGCCGCAAGAACAGCCTGGCCTTCAGCGTGGCCATGGTCCCGGACCGCCACAACATGAACCTCTCCGTCACCTTCGTCTCCCTCTACCTCGCCATCTGCGAGATCGTCTACGCCGCCGTGCACAGCAGCCACTACTTCGTGTCGCAGCGGCAGCAACTGGAGATAGCCGGGGTTGGCGTTGGTGGTGGTTTGGGCGGAA
>NC_134884.1:19607805-19610305 GCF_041734735.1 Babylonia areolata
ACCCCCCCCCCCCCCAAAAAAAAAAAATATCATGTACTACTGGACAGTCATAGCAGAAATGCTCAGTATAGTCGACTGATGTAAGTTCTTGCCAGACTCTTTTTCTCAGCCCCTGTCAATTAACTCACTCAGTACGGCCAGTCCTCTCTTCTCCTCTACACACAGACCCATCAGATGTCCAGTGGGTGTCTGAATGACCCAACCTTTAGCTTCCGTCGTCAGAATTGTGGTATTCTTTGTCAACATTCACCTCTTCAGTATAAGAGCCTTCCGCTTGCAATATTTTGATGTTGGTAATTGGGGTGGAACGCTGTTAACGTCGTTTCTTTCGCCGTTCGTATGGAGAGAGTTAAAAAAATATATATCCTTCTGCAAAATGTTCGATCATGTTTTCGATTTTTTTATTTTTTTTATTTTTTTTTTATAGCCACCTTTTTTTATGTTTCGTTGTTCTTGTTCTTCCTCTTCTTTTTTGTCTTTGTTCTTCTTGTTTCTTGTTCTTGATCTTCTTGTTTCTCTTTGTTTTCATTGTTTGAAGTGTACACGGAAAGAGAAGAATGCGTTTGTTGGTTGGTTGGTTGGGTTTTTTTGAGTCTTTTTTTCTTACTTTTATTTTCTTTGAAATCAATAGACGATTGTTTTGATTGGTTGATTGACTGATTGATTGGATTGATTGATGGATAGGTTTGTTGGCTGGTTGGCCGGTTGGCTTATTTGACGGGTTGATTTTGTTGTTGTTGTTGTTGTTTTTTTAACCAACACTTTTATTTGATTGAAAGCATTAGTGTGTGATTTCGATGGGAAAGTATAGAGGTGAGAATTGTGTCTCACTGTAAAGGCTAAAAGAATGTGAAAGGGAAATATTGTAAGAGAGACAGAGACAGAGAAAGAACTGAACACTGAACTGAGAGAGAGAGAGAGAGAGAGAGAGAGAGAGAGAGAGAACGAAACGGGTATGAACAATGAAAAGTAATGTAATATATAATTCTATACGATTTTAAATAATTGTTATTTTTTGTTTGTTCACGAATTGTATCCTAGTGAAATATGGCATCCTATGTATCAGGGCAAAATCACTTATGTCTTTGTCAAACTTGTTCTTGTCGGCGATTTCAGAAATGAAAGTGTGATTCGGCAGTGTTTTCTCTCAATAAAGAGAATCTGAAAAAGATCGACTGAACTTCACAGATGTGTGTGTGTGTGTGTGTGTGTGTGTGTGTGTGTGTGTGTAGAGAGAGAGAGGTATGTGTATTTGTATTTGTATTTCTTTTTACCACGACAGATTTCTCTGTGTGAAATTCGGGCTGCTCTCCCCAGGGAGAGCACGTCGCTACACTACAGCGCCACCCATTTTTTTTTTTTGTATTTTTTCCTGCGTGCGGTTTTATTTGCTTTTCCTATCGAAGTGGATTTTTCTACAGAATTTTGCCAGGAACAATCCTTTTGTTGCCGTGGGTTCTTTTACGTGCGCTAAGTGCATGCTGCACACGGGACCTCGGTTTATCGTCTCATCCGAATGAGAATGTGTGTGTGTGTGTGTGTGTGTGTGTGTGTTTGTGTCTCACAAGTCTTGTGATCAATTCGTATTTCAATAATCTTTGTCGCCAGTCTGACATACTCACTCGTACCGTGTTTGCATTGTAAAGGAGAACGGACACACTGTTGGTTTTCTCGATGTGACAAGGAAGCATTTCGTTTTGGGTTTGTTTTTTGTGGGGGTTTTTTGTTGTTGTTGTTTTGTTGTTGTTGTTTTTTTTTTGGGGGGGGGGGGGGTTTGGGGGGGTTAATTGTTTTTTTTTTTTTGGTGTGTGTGTGTTTGTTTGTTTTGGTTTTTTTTGTTTGTTTTTTTTTTGTTTTTTTTGCTTTTTTTTGTTTTTGTTTTTGTTTTTTTAAGTAAATTTCGGTTTCTGTGTCTGAAGGAAGCCTCACTGCGTTCTGACAAATCCATATACGCTACACCACCTCTGCTAGACAAGATGCCTGACCAGCAGCATAGCCCAACGCGCTTTGTCAGGCCTTGAGTGCATGCCTATATAATTGTGTACCTACAGAAAAGGGTTTTCTTTTACAGAATTTTGCCAGAGGACAACACTTTTGTTACCATGGGATCTTTTCTAGCGGCCAAGTGCGTGCTACACACGGGACCTCGGTTTATCGTCTCATCCGAATGACTATTGTATTGTTGTATTGTATTGTATTGTATTACTCTCTTTTTTTTCTTCTTTTTTTTTGTCACAACAGATTTCTCTGTGTGAAATTCGGGCTGCTCTCCCCAGGGAGAGCGCGTCGCTACGCCGAGAGCGCCTCCCATTCTTCTTTTTTTTTTTTCTTCTTACTTTCTTTCTTTCTTTTTTTTTCTTCTTCTTCTTCTTTTTGTATTTTTTTCCTGCCTGCAGTTTGTTGTTGTTGTTGTTGTTTTTGTTTGTTTGGGGGGTGGGGGGTTTTTCCCTATCGACGTGGATGTTTGTACAGAATTTTGCCAGGCACAACCCTATTGTTG
>NC_134884.1:19617805-19625305 GCF_041734735.1 Babylonia areolata
TATGATACCATAGCTTATTTAGATAAACATAATTTACCTGGTTTATTACTGAACATAGATTTCGAAAAGGCTTTTGATTCAATAAATTGGGATTTCATGTTTAAAGCGTTAAAGGCATTTGGGTTCAAAGAAAACATGTGCAGATGGATTAGTGTATTTTACACAAATATTAAGTCATGTGTGATTGTGAATGGTCAGGTCTCTGACTGGTTTGAAGTTGAGAGGTTACAAACAAGGAGACCCTATATCACCCTATTTATTTGTAATGTGTATAGAAATATTAGCTATAATGGTAAGGGAAAATTCGGATATCCGAGGAATGATAATTAATGATGTTGAGAATAAACTGACCCAATATGCTGATGATACAGAATTTCTACTTGCTGGGGATAGGAAATCTTTTGAATGTTGTGTTACAACTCTTGATAGATTTGGCTGTGTCTCAGGTCTCTATTTGAATTCAAGCAAAACTAGTGCTATTTGGTTAGGGAGCAAAACGAATTCTAAGACGCGTTATATGGGACATTTAGGTATGGACTGGAATCCTACAAGAACCGAATTTTAGGGATTTGGTTTACTAATGATTTAAAAGTATGTGTAACTATAAACTATTCAGAGAGATTAGCAGAAATAAGATATTTGTATAAGATATGAGTAAAACGCCAGTTAACGCCTCCAGGCAGAGTGACAATTCTGAAATCTGTTATTCTTTCCAAATTGACGTATCTGTGGTTGCTTTTGCCAAACCCACCAGATACATTTTTTAATACATGTCAACATATTACAAGTTTGTTTGGAACAAAAAACCAGATAAAATTAGCCGTAAAACTGCTCATAAAAGTGTAAAAAGTGGTGGCATCGGTCTTCCTGATGTTAAATTGTTTGCCTTATCTTTAAAGCTTTCCTGGATTCGTAAAGCTGAAAAATCAAATCACAAGTGGAAGCACCTTTTGTTGTGTAACTTCCCCCAATGGCCAGCTATTGATAAATATCGTCCAGAGTTTATCTTAAATTTTGCCAAACATAACCTGTTCTGGACAAATGTGTTTGAAAGTTATAAGATTTTCTTTTATAAATGTGAACCAAAAAACTCAGCGGAACTGCTTGCTGAGCCATTGTGTTGTAACAATCGTGTACTAATTGGTAAAAAGTGTATTATATCCAGACTGTTCAGTAATCATGATGTGTATTGTCTTGCACAGTTTTTTGATGATGATGGTATAGTTCTTTCATATGTACGCTTCAAAGAAAAATATGATTTGCACATTGATTTCCTTACTTATGCTGGATATAAATCAACAATAAACGAATTAGTTAAAAAGCATAATATTCATGTGGATAGCAACAGACACACAAATACTTCGCTCTGCTTCAAACACTTGTTTTCTGTTTCTAAAGGCTCAAAACCATATTATGATGTGTTGATTGAAAATGATATGAAACCAAAATGTGAGAAATGGGACTTAAAGCTTTTGATGCATCATAACTGGAAATCTTGTTTTATGCATGCACACAAGATAGTTGATATAAAGCTGAAATGGTTTCAGCTGAAAATAATACACCGATGTTTATGTACAAAAATTGTTTTAAAAGAACTTGGTGTTACGGATAATAACAACTGTAGTTTTTGTAGAGAACACAAAGACAGTATTGATCATGCTTTTTGGAAATGTAATTATGTGCAAATGTTTTGGAACGCTTTAACGGACTTGATAAAAGAGAGATGTGTAAACACAGGAAATTTAAAGTTAACAGAATCACTTGTGCTATTTGGACATGATGTGACAATAACAACTGATGCTGTTTTGTGTTTTATAATATTGTTTGCAAAGTATTACTTATATTTATGTAAAATTGAGGACAGCTTTCCACAAATATCAGTTTTTTTAACAAATTAAAAACTCGATATAGAATTGAAGAATATAATGCATATATTAACTTTAACCATGCCATTTTCTCTGCCAGATGGCTGCCTTACAAATTATTGATCACAAATGATTAGTAACCTGTTCATGATTAACGAAAATTAACCACCCATATTTATTTTCTTTTTATTGATATTTACAAGAAATGATTGTGATGTTCACTTACTGTGAACATACTCAAAGATACTTGACAGTTTGTATTCCTTGACAGCTTGTGTAAGATCTTAAGAAATGAATGATAATACTCCATGATGATAACCAACCAGTGTATAATCCAGCTGCTTGGCTGTTTCTATCCGAGTATTTATGGTGTTTGTTGTTGTTTGTTTGTTTGATTTTTGTTTTTGTGTTTGTTTGTTTTTTGTTGTTTTTGTTTTGTTTTGTTTGTTTGTTTGTTTTTTGTTTGTTTGTTTGTTTGTTCTTTGTTTGTTTTTTCTTCTTTATAAATGTCCATTAAGATGCTGCTGTTGTTGTAAAATGTCAACCTATCAAAATGGAATTTTAAAAATGTTTTTTTTTTTTTTTTTAAAGTACTGTTCTTTCTGACTCTTCCAAGAAAACCTGAGACTTTTCGATAAACAACATTCCCCAAACCCAACTCCTTACATCACCAAGGTCAAAGCTAATTCCAGAAAACAACCCATGAGAGTGTATATTGGGGGGAGATGATACAAAGAGTGGAGGGGGTACCCTCCCCCCCCCCCCCCCCCACCCCCCGCGTCCCGCTGCTCGCACTAAAAAAGATAGCGTCGTCCTGTGGAAATTCATTCAGGGAAAAAAAAAATTATTATTATGTCCTGACAACATGCTGTTACAATACAATACAGTGCAGTACAATGCAATGCAATACAATACAATACAATGCTATGCAATCCAATGAAAGGGGAAACAAAATATGGTGACAACAAAGTGGCATGACTATGCAGTTCATATTTTTTTAACGTTTTTTTTTATTGTTTTTTTTTTTATAATATATATAACATGTCAGTTTTCGATTAATACATTGTTTCTAAATGTATTCAAAGTAGTATTCTTCCAAATATATTAAGTTCTTTGTTTGAATAATCGGTTTTCATTGACAGTTTCAGTCAACATTTTAACATTATACATGAGTTTGGAGTTTTCTGACATTTAGGTTGCTCTGATGTGAGTGTGTCGATTCTGTGTGTGGGATAATAAAAAAAATCATCTTAGATATTATAATACATATACGTCAAAAGACATACAATAGGATCAACATTAATTAATGGGAAAAAAAATATATTCAATTATATTGAATATGCGCGTGAACATGAACATGTAAATGGCATCATGCTCAGATGGTGAATCTACGTCTACTCATAAATCAAAATCATCCACTTTGTCTCATCACACTGTACCACATCACACTACCCAACAAAACCACTACCACCCCACTTTTTGGTTCTCTTTTTTGTCTTTTTTTTTTTTATTTTTTTTATTAATCTCTCTCGTGAAATTTCTCTTCTTTTCACCACTCCATTCCCACCACACCGCATCCTCTGTGTGTGTGTGTGTGTGTGTGTGTGTGTGTGAGAGAGAGAGAGAGAGAGACCCTCGGCAGTTTTTGTTCCCACATAACAGCTCAACATCCTGTTCCACTTTAATGTATTCACAGAGAGAGAGACAGACAGACAGACAGACAGACAGAGACAGAGAGACAGTGAAGAAGAAGAAGAACAATGGCAGTGTCGGAAAATCAGATAACATTGTATAAAGCGACATTGGGCTGTGTATTGGGGGAGGGAGGGAAAAGAGAGGGAAGACAGGGTGTGGGAGGGGTAGGGAGGGAGGGAAAAGAGATGGAAAGCGGGTGTGCGAGGGGTAGGGAGGGAGGGAAAGGAGAGGGAAATCGGGTGTGGGAGGGGTAGGGAGGGTGGGAAAGGAGAGGGAAAACGGGTGTGGGAGGGGTAGGGAGGGAGGGAAAAGAGAGGGAAAACGGGTGTGGGAGGGGGAGGGAGGGAAGGAAAGGAGAGGGAAAGCGGGTGTGGGAGGGGTAGGGAGGGAGGGAAAGGAGATGGAAAGCGGGTGTGGGAGGGGTAGGGAGGGAGGGAAAGGAGAGGGAAATCGGGTGTGGGAGGGGTAGGGAGGGTGGGAAAGGAGAGGGAAAACGGGTGTGGGAGGGGTAGGGAGGGAGGGAAAGGAGAGGGAAAGCGGGTGTGGGAGGGGTAGGGAGGTGGGAAAGGACAGGGAAAACGGGTGTGGGAGGGGTAGGGAGGTGGGAAAGGAGAGGGAAAACGGGTGTTGGAGGGGTAGGGAGGTGGGAAAGGAGAGGGAAAACTGGTGTGGGAGGGGGAGGGAGGGAGGGAAAAGAGAGGGAAAACGGGTGTGGGAGGGGTAGGGAGGGAGGGAAAAGAGATGGAAAGCGGGTGTGGGAGGGGTAGGGAGGTGGGAAAGGAGAGGGAAAACGGGTGTGGGAGGGGTAGGGAGGGAGGGAAAGGAGAGGGAAAACGGGTGTGGGAGGGGTAGGGAGGGAGGGAAAGGAGAGGGAAAACGGGTGTGGGAGGGGTAGGGAGGGAGGGAAAAGAGAGGGAAAACGGGTGTGGGAGGGGTAGGGAGGGAGGGAAAGGAGAGGGAAAACGGGTGTGGGAGGGGTAGGGAGGGAGGGAAAGGAGAGGGAAAACGGGTGTGGGAGGGGTAGGGAGGTGGGAAAGGAGAGGGAAAACGGGTGTGGGAGGGGTAGGGAGGGAAAGGAGAGGGGAAAACGGGTGTGGGAGGGGTAGGGAGGTGGGAAAGGAGAGGGAAAACGGGAGCGGGAGGGGGTAGGGAGGGAGGGAAAGGAGAGGGAAAACGGGTGTGGGAGGGGTAGGGAGGTGGGAAAGGAGAGGGAAAACGGGAGCGGGAGGGGTAGGGAGGGAGGGAAAGGAGAGGGGAAAGCGGGTGTGGGAGGGGTAGGGAGGTGGGAAAGGAGAGGGAAAACGGGTGTGGGAGGGGTAGGGAGGGAGGGAAAGGAGAGGGAAAGCGGGTGTGGGAGGGGTAGGGAGGTGGGAAAGGAGAGGGAAAACGGGTGTGGGAGGGGGTAGGGAGGGAGGGAAAGGAGAGGGAAAGCGGGTGTGGGAGGGGTAGGGAGGTGGGAAAGGAGATGGAAAACGGGTGTGGGAGGGGTAGGGAGGGAGGGAAAGGAGAGGGAAAACGGGTGTGGGAGGGGTAGGGAGGGAGGGAAAGGAGAGGGAAAACGGGTGTGGGAGGGGTAGGGAGGGAGGGAAAGGAGAGGGAAAACGGGTGTGGGAGGGGTATGGAGGGAGGGAAAGGAGAGGGAAAACGGGTGTGGGAGGGGTAGGGAGGGAGGGAAAAGAGATGGAAAGCGGGTGTGGGAGGGGTAGGGAGGTGGGAAAGGAGAGGGAAAACGGGTGTGGGAGGGGTAGGGAGGGAGGGAAAAGAGAGGGAAAACGGGTGTGGGAGGGGTAGGGAGGTGGGAAAGGAGAGGGAAAACGGGTGTGGGAGGGGTAGGGAGGTGGGAAAGGAGAGGGAAAACGGGTGTGGGAGGGGTACGGGGGGAAAGGAGAGGTGCTTGAAGGCGTGGGGTATGCAGGACGACGTGAAATTTTAGTAGGTCGCCTATGGCGTCTCCGCGGTCCTCACACCCCTCCTCCCCTTGCTCCTCTCTTTTGCCTCCTCCTTCCCTTCCTCCTGCCCTTCCTCCTCCTTCCCTTCCTCCTGCCCTTCCTCCTCCTTCCCTTCCTCCTCCCCTTCCTCCTGCCCTTCCTCCTCCTTCCCTTCCTCCTCCCCTTCCTCCTCCCCTTCCTCCTCCTTCCCTTCCTCCTCCCCTTCCTTCTCCCTCCTCCCTTTCCTCCTTCCCTTTCCTCCTCCCTTTCCTCCCTTTTCCTCCTCCTTCCCTTCCTCCTCCCCTTCCTCCTCCCCTTCCTCCTCCTTTCCTTCCTCCTTCCCCTCCTCCTCCCCTTCCTCCCTTTTCCTCCTCCTCCCTTTCCTCCTCCCCTTCCTCCTCCCCTTCCTCCTCCCCTTCCTCCTCCCCTTCCTCCTCCTCCCTTTCCTCCTCCCCTTCCTCCTCCCCTTCCTCCTGCCCTTCCTCCTCCTTTCCTTCCTCCTGCCCTTCCTCCTCCTTCCCTTCCTCCTCCCCTTCCTCCTCCTTCCCTTCCTCCTCCTCCCCTTCCTCCTCCTTTCCTTCCTCCTTCCCCTCCTCCTCCCCTTCCTCCTCTTTTCCTTCCTCCTTCCCCTCCTCCTCCCCTTCCTCCTCCTTCCCTTCCTCCTTCCCCTCCTCCTCCCCTTCCTCCTCTTTTCCTTCCTCCTTCCCCTCCTCCTCCCCTTCCTCCTCCTTCCCTTCCTCCTTCCCCTCCTCCTCCCCTTCCTCCTCTTTTCCTTCCTCCTTCCCCTCCTCCTCCCCTTCCTCCTCCTTTCCTTCCTCCTTCCCCTCCTCCTTCCCCTCCTCCTCCCCTTCCTCCTCCTTCCCTTCCTCCTCCCCTTCCTCCTCCCCTTCCTCCCTTTTCCTCCTCCTTCCCTTCCTCCTTCCCTTCCTCCTCCTTTCCTTCCTCCTTCCCTTCCTCCTCCCCTTCCTCCTCCTACTACCTATACCCTTTCTGCTACTGCTCAACTTTGAATTGATACTGTGGTCCTTGTCTTCTGTCAAGTGTAGGTAAACAATGTGTGTGGGCGTGTGTGTGTGTGTGTGTGTATGTGTGTATGTGTGTGTGTGTGTGTGAGTAAGCACGTTCTCAAATCTTAGTGTTTCCTGAGACGCCAGATCATTTGTGCGAAGTCATGCGCGGGCGTTCAAGTTCGCACACTGCACTCCAACATTCAGTTATCGTTTTGGCTCCAAGCAGGACTCACGCTTTTCTGATCTCTGCCTCCATCTTGGGTATTTTGATACTGGATTACAACGGTGCTGTCACGGCGATGACGGGTCTTGGATTTTACGTTGTGAACATACTCTAGGGAAGGTTAGTGTGATGTGTAAGTGTGTCAGTGTGTGTGTGTGTGTGTGTGTGTGTGTGTGTGACATGTGTACACTTCGACATCGATGAGTACAGCTTTTACTTTCCATCATGGTAGTGCAGCATCCTTGGTTGAAGAAACTGTGTTACCAGCAGCTCTGTTCTTTTTGACAAGACTTTTTCCTGTTTCCATATTGTATTGTGTTGTGTTGTGTTGTATTGTGTTGCGTTGCGTTGTGTTGTGTTGTGTTGTGTTGCTTTTTGCCACAACTGACAGAAGTCTCTGTACGAATTTCGGGTTGTTTTCCCCACGCAGTCCATAGGGCATGCAGCATCACCCAGCTTTTTTTTTTTTTTTTTTTTTTTTTAAATGTCTGCACGTGTTAATGTTTTACTGTCAAGCTGAACTTTTCTACAGACTCTTCACCAACGACAATCTTTTTTTGTCGCCGCGGGTTTCTTTTACATGCATCACTGAGGTGAATGCTGAACTGACACTGCGGGACCTCGGTTTCTCCATCTCATCTGAAGGACTAGCACTAACCCAGGCCACCACTCAAGGCCTTGTGGAGGATGGAAGTTAAAATCATGATCCGTGTGTATCTGCATAAGACTCGAACCCAGACCGGGTGGACACTCGCTGTTTGGTCGGGTGCGCCGCGCCA
>NC_134884.1:19637805-19642805 GCF_041734735.1 Babylonia areolata
CCATACACATGCACACACTGGCTTCACCCAACATACACACACACATACACACACACACACACACAGAGAGAGAGAGAGAGAGAGAGAGAGAGAGCAGTGTTAACATCGTAAAAAGTAATAAAACGAACGCATTCACACATTCATATCCATACACATGCACACACTCTCTTCACCCAACATACACACACACACACACACACACACACACACACAGAGAGAGAGAGAGAGAGAGAGAGAGAGCAGTGTTAGCATCGTAAAAAGTAATAAAACGAACGCATTCACACATTCATATCCATACACATGCACACACTCTCTTCACCCAACATACACACACACACACACACACAGAGAGAGAGAGAGAGAGAGAGAGAGAGAGAGAGAGAGAGCAGTGTTAACATCGTAAAAAGTAATAAAACGAACGCATTCACACATTCATCTCCATACACATGCACACAATCTCTCCACCCAACATACACACACACACACACACACACACACACACACACAGAGAGAGAGAGAGAGAGAGAGAGAGAGAGAGAGACTGACAAACAGACAGACAGACAGAGAACAGCCGATCTATTCATGGGGGGGGGGGGGAGAGGTGAGAGGTAATCGTCCTTTCCTATGTACTGTATGCCAACGTTTCACCCTTTTTACTTCCCGTTATGTTTGGCTGTGTGCCTCTTTCGATTAAATTGCCACCCCCTCTGCAACTGGAGTGGTACGTCATTCTGTGACTCAGCTGTGGCTTGTGAGTGCAGATAATCACGACGACGATAACGACGACGATGATATGATGATGATGATGATGATGATGAATAGAAGATGAAGAAGAAGACGACGACGAAGAAGAAGAAGAAGAAGAAGAAGAACATGAGATTTATACACCACTTTCAAATGAACTTACAAGAACACTGAAATCAGACATAAACAACACACGGACGCACACACACACACACACAAGTGTGCCTGCGCGCACATACACACGCATACACACGCGCGCGCACGCATGCACAAACACAGACATAAACAAGATTAATAACCTCTACTTTCTTCCGTATAAAACTTGATGCGCTGAAGATGAAGTATAGTAAAAATGTTACATGCATCTGTGGTAAGCAGTTCAGCTTGCATAATTATTTGTTTCACTGTCAGCAGTTACGTACCTTCTTGCCCAAGTCTTTCAAAGAGAATAATAATTCTGCAGATGATTTTTGTAAAGTTATTTCTGACGAGGTTCTTATAGTCGAGCTTTCACAGGCATTAGTTCATAGCCCTATTTCTACGTTCCTTTAATGTACTTCAGAATTGTGTTAATGGTTTCTGATTATTATCATTATTATTATTGAATTGTTACTGTTAAATATAATTGCATGTTAGTTATGCATTTTACGATACTTTTCTAGTTTACCTTTTTTCTGTTTTTCTCCTCCCTGCCCCCCCCCCCCCTTTCCTCCCCCCCATGCCCCCCCCCCCCCCCCTTTTTTTTTAACGTCTAATATCACTGATAGTGAAAAGACGCTAAACTAAAGAACGAACGCACACACACACACGCACGCAAGCACACACATATGCACGCGCGCGCGCACGCAAGCACACACACAAATATAAACACACACACTCACACTACACAGACATAAACACACACACACACACCCAAGCATGCACGCACACGCACGCACGCACACACACACACACACATACACACACACACACACGTACGCACGCACTTATTCACTCTTGCAGGAAATGGTTGTGGTCCTTGCTGCTGTTGCTGTTGCTGTATGTCCCCATCATTATGTGTACAAACGGACCTGTGCCTTTTTCTTTCTTTCCTATCGCTTTGTCTTTGAATGAAGTCACCCCTTCTCAATGATCAGAGGTTCTTCGTCAAACAAGTCAAATGTTGTCAGGAACTGTGAAGGTTTGATTGCTCAGATTGAGGTCACTGAAACGACGCGTCCATGCCTATGAATAGACAGGCTGTTCTGTGTGTGTGTGTGTGTGTGTGTGTGTGTGTCCATTCTCTGTCTGCCTGTCTCTCTGTCTGTCTGCATCTCTCCCTCTGTCACTATTCTCATATACTGTACTGATTGTTAAGTATTTTCACCCAACCCACACTTTTTTTTTTCTTTTTATCGCTTTCGCACTGACATATCTTTATAGCCCCCCCCCCCTCTCTCTCTCTCTCTCTCTCTCTCTCCCTATCTCTCTCTCTCTCTCTCTCTCTCTCCCCATCTCTCTCTCTGTCTCTCTCTCTCTCTCTCTACCTCTTCTTCTTCTTGTTCTGCTCTTGTTCTTATTCTGTCCTATTTTCTTTACATTCACTTCGTTTTGTTTGCTTGCTTCGTTTTCTTCTAATTTGTGTGCATGCATGCATATATTCATTTCATTCCATCATGATGGTGACAACAGCTGCTGTATAAGTGATATCGGTGATGGTAGTAGTCATTTCAGTATTAATTATAACTATCGTAGGTGGATTTAATTGTACAACAATGTGGCTTCAGTTATCCGGCGGTTGTCGACAATGATGACATATTTCTCTTCCCCTTCCCCTTTCTCTTTCTGTGTGTGTGTGTGTGTGTGTGTACGCGCGCGCGCGCGTATGTGTGTGTGTATGTGTGTGTGCGTGTGTGTGTTCTTTATCATTATTCTTTCTGTAGGACTTTTTTTCTTCTCTCTTTCTCTCCTTTCCATTAAATATATTATGATGTGTTATTGTAACTGATGTAGATTAACCAGGATAGACTGGAAGAATGGGCCATGCCTAAAATCTTAATCCTCAAATAAAAAAAATTAAAAAAAACGTTTTGAGTTCTGAGCTCTCTCTCTCTCTCTCTCTCTCTCTCTCTCTCTCTCTCTCTCTCTCTCTCTCTCTCTCTCTCTCTCTCTCTCTCTCTCTCTCTCTCTCGTAAACATATGTTTACGTTAATGGCTTTCATACAGAAACAATTTTGTTTAAATCGCAAATTATATGTTGCTTTCATTGATTTTGAGAAAGCCTTTGATTCTGTCAATAGAAGTATACTTTGGCCTATTTTATTGAAAAATGGAATACGTGGAAAAATTTATAAATGTATTATGAGTATGTATGATTCTGTAAAGGCAAGGGTGCGATGTGGTGCTGCTTTATCAGAATACATCAATTGTACATCTGGGGTTAAACAGGGTGATATTTGTAGTCCAGTTTTGTTTTCTTTATTTGTTAATGAATTGACAGAGGAAGTAATTAAAAATGGAAGACACGGTGCAACATTCATAGGCGATGTTTTGGAAATTTTCATTCTTCTTTTAGCTGATGATGCAGTATTAATATCACAAACAGTAATAGGGTTACAAAGTCAGTTGAATAGTCTACAACGAGCCGCTGTTGCTTTGCAACTAAAAGTGAATATGGGTAAAAGTAATATAATTGTATTTAGAAAGGGAGGTTATTTGTCTGTAAGAGAAAGATGGACCTATAACGGAACTATAATGCCCATTGTGAATGTATACAAATATTTAGGTATTTATTTTTCTACACGTTTGAGTTTTACATTTGCATGTAAAAACCTTGCAAGTAGAGCAAAAAATGCATTGTTATATGTCATGAAGAAATTGTCATTAGTACAAAATGATTCTCTGAAATTATTCCTAAAAATATTTGATTCTCAGATCCAGCCTATGATACAGTACGGGGCAGAATTAAGGGGTCTTGACTCTGCTGCTATACACTGTGAAAAAATTCATCTATATGCTTTGAAAAAATTTTTAGGGGTCTCCCTTCAGACACCAAATGATCTCGTCTATGGTGAGACTGACAGATACCCAGTATCGTTGCTCTCTACTGTTAAATGTATTAAGTACTGGCTTAAGTTAACACAAATGGATGAACACAGATTGCCATATAAAGCATACAAAATGTTGTTAGACTTAGATAATAAGGGTAGAAGAAATTGGGTTTCAAATGTTAGAAAGAAATTATATGAGTACGGTTTTGGTTTTGTATGGCTAAATCAAGGTGTTGAAGATATAAATGTTTTTATTCGTGTGTTCCGCGAAAGATTGGTTGATTGCAGATGGCAAAGTTGGAATTCTCATATCCAGGACAGTGACAGATTTAAGCTATACAGAATGATCAATAATTTGCATAATGTTCCGATTTATATGCGTATGCATATTGCTAGAGGTTTGAAGTATTTAATGACGAAATTTAGGTTCGGTGTCTCTGATATTTTTACTCATCAGTATCGTTATAGGCAGTCAAACATTTGTAATTTGTTATGCCCATTATGCAAAGAATCAACTGAAGATGAGGTCCACTTTGTGCTTAGTTGTCCAGCATTGAGAAATATTAGAGAACGATTAATTCCACTCAAATTTTATAGACAGCCTTGTTTATTTAAACTAATTTTGTTATTGTCGTCTACGAACGAAACTATTGTACAACATTTTGCTTTATATTTGCATAGAGCTTTTAAACAACGCAATGCTTATGTAACGTAATTTTTCTTTGTAGTAATATGCGACTTAATGTCAATTCCATGTGTACCCCCTTCTAAGGGGCTATGGCCTATATGAATAAAACATCTACATCTACATCTCTCTCTCTCTCTCTCTCTCTCTCCTACCTACACCCCACAACGCTCCCCTGACATCCCCCCTCGCCCCCCCGCGCGCACACACACACACAGTGTCCATCTGTCTATCGCCTTCTTTTACCCCCTTACCATTTTTGTCGCTATTGTGCTTTGAATGTCATCCTTAGGTTTCTGTACTGCAACGATTTCACTCGAATCATTTCGCGTGCGTGCGCGCGTGCATGTGTGTGTGTTTGCGTGTGTGTGTGTGTGTGTGTGTGTGTGTGTGTGTGTATGCGCGTGTGTGTGTGCGTCTCGCTTTCCTTTCTTAACAATGTGACGTCTGCGTTACACTCCTTCATGTATTGTGTACAATTATGTTTGGATGTGCCCTGTCTGTCTCTTAAAATAACGACAGGTATGTAAAGTCATGCAATG
>NC_134884.1:19650305-19657805 GCF_041734735.1 Babylonia areolata
TCAAACAAGGCTATGTCTTTTGTTTTTTATCCTGGCCGTGAAAGACGTGGGCGGGGTGGGGTGGGGTGGAGGGTATGGTGCGGGGGGGTGGGGGGGGGAGAGGGAGCGAAGACAGAAAGGAAAACGATAAGACATTAAGAGAGAGACGATGAAAAAAATGAAAAAACAAAAACTTTTTTTTGTCCAGAGCAGCATGTGCATGAAAACATCTTGACACATGACGAGGCGTTTTCAAACGCTTCATAGTTAAAGGAAAATTTGAGAACGAAAGCACGAAATTTTAGGAACAAGTACTCTTTCTTTCTTCATGTTCATGCCCTCATCAAAAGGGAAAATAGAAGAAAAACACGATACATAAGTATGACATTACGTGTATGCATTTATATGTTACATGTTTGTCTGAGTGTGTATGCGTGCGTGCCTGAAATCTGTTTTAATGACACAGGAAACGAATGATGAGCGCCCAATACCTAGCATGCACATCCCCGAAAACGGAGTATTGCTGCCTACATGGCGGGATAAATGAACGAAACGGTCATACACGTAACATGCTATATGTTAGTCTGAGTGTGTCTGTGTGCGTTCCTGAAATTTGACTGAATGACACAGGATACGAATGATAGAGCGCCCAATGGCAGCCGTCAGTCGGCTCTACCCAGGTAGGCAGCCTGTTGTGTAAATGACCCCGTGTTTGTAAAGCGCTCAGAGCTTGGTCTCCGATCGAGGATAGGCACTGTATAAGTATCCATATCAGTTAATCAATACGTTTCAAATCGTTACGTAAAAGAAATATAAATGAAGGTCAACAGCGTAAGTTACATGCATGAATATCATTTTGAACAGAATAAGAGACTAACAGACAGACAGACCGAGGGAAAGACAGAGAGCCATGTTGGGTAGGTATGCCTAACTGCGAACGGTCCAGTTGAAGCGACACAGCTCAGAGTATGTACTGTAAAGGTAACCTGTCATACGATAGTCAAACGTAGCTCTTTTTGTTTTTGGAAACTTTCTCCGACTTGGATGCACCAGGAAAAGTTCGTCCGCTCATCGTTTTCAACCCTTTGTGAAATAGCGTGGGTGCCTTGACGGTAAATGCGAACGGGCAAGTCTAATTGCGAGCGATGGCTTTGGGTACATGTAGACAATTAAAACAGAAGCAGGTCTTTAACTCATTAGACATAACATGTTACACGTTGTTCGCAATTACCCATGCCTACCCTATCATTGGTAAAAGACACGCACGTACACAGCAAGCGGTTGCTGGGATTCACAGTCAGGGATCAGTGCAGCGACAGCCAGTTGTGTGTGTGTGTGTGTGTGTGTGTGTGTGTGTGTGTGTACATCTGTGTCTGTGTGTGTCTGTTACTGTGTCTGAATCTATGTGACTGTGTTTGTGGGTCTGGGTCTGTGTGTGTGTGTGTGTTTATGTCTATGAATGTGTGTGTGTGTGTGTGTGTGTGTGTGTGTGTGTGTGTGTGTGTTTGCTTTCTGTGTGTATGGAAGGTGTCTGTGTCTGTGTCCCTCGCTCTCTCTCTCTCTCTCTCTCTCTCTCTCTGCCTGTGTGCATTGGGGCTGGCTGTAACTCTCTCCCTCTGTGTGTGTGTGTGTGGTGTGTGTGTTGGTGTGTGTGCCTGCCTGCTAGTCTATCTACCGGTTTGTCTGTGTCTTTGTGTGAACGAGTGTGTAGGGTGTGTTATAGGGTATGTGCGTGTCTGCCTGTGTTTCTGTGTGTGTGTGTGTGTGTGTGTGTGTGTGTGTGTGTGTGTGTGTGACTGTCTGTATCTGCGTGTGTGTGTGTGTGTGTGTGTGTGTGTGTGTGTGTGTGTGTGTGTCCCACAGAAGGTGACAAGTAAAACGACATGCTGTGTTGTAAACAGTGGCTTATAGCTTATAGAGTCCCTGGGTGTGAACTGAAACCCGACCCAAACACATGTTAATGTGTTGTTGTTTTTTCAGTCTCGCCTGACTGTGTCACTTTTAACTAGCGCTATCTGTCTCTCTTTGCTGAATGCGCGGTCCAGTCATATGTGGAAACGGCTCCGCGATGTTTCCGTTTCCAGTTTCAAGGTGTCAGGGAGTGTGGAAGGGTCCATATACTCTACGCCACCTCTGCCTGGGGTTAAAAAGAAAAAGAGTTTCAGTTTCAGTTTTAACAGTAGCTCAAGGAGGCGTCACTGCGTTCGGACAAATCCATATACGCTACACCACATCTGCCAAGCAGATGCCTGACCAGCAGCGTAACCCAACGCGCTTAATCAGGCCTTGAGGAAAAAAAAAGGGGGGGGGGGAATAAATAATAGATAAGCGTACATAGATAAATAAATAAAAAAATAAAAATTATAATAAAAAAAGAAAAAAAAGGTAGTAGTAGTAATAATAATAATAATAATAATAATAATAATAATAATAAATAAATAAATAAATAAATAAGACAACAATGATGATAAATAACAAATAAATGTAAAACATGAAGACACACATTCACACATACACCCACACATGCATAACAGATATGCACCAAACATGCCGTTTCACAGATATGAAAGCACAGTCAAATACACATAAACGTACATGAACCCCAACACACACACACACACACACACACACGCCACACACATGACCCTGCACCTCCTCTACCCCCTCCTCCACACACTCATTTCTAGGCTACGTATCGCAGCTTCCACGGCACGCACACACACACACACACACACACACACACACACACACACACACACACACACACACACACAACACACACACACACACACATAGATGAACACTTGTACAAGCACACACATATACGCCCATATCCCCCACCCCAACCCCACACACATATATACAAAGATATATATATTTACACACCCGCACGTTCCAATATCCTGTTGCTCCCACAGTGTCTCATCCTCTGCCCCCCCCCGCACCCCCACCTCCCCCTCACACACACACACACACACACACACACACACACACACACACGTGCACAGAACTCTCCTGACACTTGTGTACACTTACACCCTCGCGCATGCACAAACGCACTCAAAAACACAGACCCACACATATACACAAACACACACATACACACACGCACAGATGCTGCCACTGATGGGCCGCAAGAGGGATGGGAAAAGATCTCTGATGCCAAGAACGTGGCGTCTAGTGTGTTGCTCAGTCTCTTGTATTTGGAAAAGCCCACAGAGACTCTGTTCCGTTCTGAAGAAATTTGCGCAATGTTGGTTTGGAAATGATGCCGATATTTGTTTGATTTGCAAAGCATCGTGCTCTAATTTTCATGTTAGACTTGCGGCCGCTCCCTCTCTCTGCTTTTATTTCTTTGAGGCGATCGATGGTGTGATGGCCTTGTACCTGTTCTTTTTGATATTCTTTGACTTTTCTGAGGATTTCCTATTTTCCTAGATGTAGGCCGCTCGTTGGTGTTGCGTTACCAGCAAGTCTGTCAGCTCGCTCATTTCCCTTAACACCTGCATATCCCGGGCAGTATGACCATGTGAGTTTTTTAATCTGAAAGTTGCGCATTGCCTTATGCCACTCTGGGCTTCCCATTCCGTTTTCAGTTTTCTGTATGAGGTTCATTGAGTCGGTTAGAATCATGGTATGTTGGTTTCCGGGCGTATGGATGGACGATAGCCACTGGAGGGCATGTGTCACAGCTTCAACTTCCATCGTTAGGCTGGAGGTTGTGACTTTGTAGGCAGCATTCTCTTCCCTAATTGTTTTTCCATTTTGTTTCGCAGTGAATCTCCAACCGGATTGGTCTTTGGTGACTGAGCCATCTGTGTATATGATGATGTCCTCTTCTTTACTGTTTTCTTCTATGAGTAGCTTCACTTCCGCATCAGTTTTGCCCTCTGACCATTCCTGACAATGTCTTCCTAGAGTGGGTGAAATGGCTGTGTTGAATAGATGGTTGAGGTTTTCGGGGTTTTTCTCCCATTCTTTTGTTTCTTTCAGGTCTTGTAGTCGGCATACTAGCTGGATTGTGTCTTCTGCTTGTCCCATCCATGATCTTCCTCGTCCTAGACGGCTGCCTTTTGGTTCTTTGACTGCGTCATTAAGTGGGTTTTGAGGGTTTTCTAATGCTTTGAAGTAGGTCTTGACCTGTTCTAACTTGTTTCTGGCCTGCACTGAAGGAAGGTCAAGCAGGTATCGCATGGTTTCTGTGGGCGTGTCTTTTGTTGTTCCAAGGATCAGCCTCATAGCTTCATTTTGAACTCTTTCTAATTTTAGGAGGTTGCTTTGAGATGGTGTTGTTAGCCCAAGTCCGTAGTCGATCACACTGAGGACGAGTGATTGGTATAGCAGGAAGAGGTGGCGTTGTTCAATACCTTTGGTTGCCATTGCTTTTAAGACTGAAAGGCCCTTTATGCATTTGAGAACAGTATTTTCCGTATGTTTTCTGAAGGTCAGCATCCTGTCGAAGTGTATTCCTAGGTAGCCTAGGCATTCAGTTTTCTCGATCTGAATCCCGTCGAATGACACAGGTGGTGGTGATTTGCTCACAGTTCTGTTGTTGAGGGTGCACAGCAACGTTTGGGCTTTCGCTGGATTGATGGAAGATCCTGTGTCTTTGCACCATTGAGCAATATTGTTTAGTTGTTTCTGGACGGCTTTAGTTCTTTCCTGAGCATCCTTCGAAGTTTTGAAGACCAGGCCATCATCCGCAAGAGTAAGCACCCGAGCTATTCCATTGTTGTTTAAGTCTGCAAGGCCCTTCGTGTAGACATTGTAGAGGACAGGAGAGAGCGGAGACCCTTGTGGCAGTCCCATGGATAGTTTAGAAGGTGCAGACATCCAATCTCCGAGACGTAGGACGACTGTTCTTTCCTGAAGCGCTGCTGCTATCCATCTTGTCAGTGTCAAACTTACGCCATACCTTAGTAGCAGCTCCATGAGGTGCGCAAACTGGACTTTATTGTAGGCATCTTCAAGGTCGATTGCTACTGCTAGTGTTTCTTCTTTTCTTTGAAATCCTTCATACACCTCATATGCAAAAGCAGCTGCATTCTTTTTCTTTTTATCACAACATATTTCTCTGTGTGAAATTCGGGCTGCTCTCCCCAGGGAGAAAGAAAAAGAAAACGAAGATAGAGCAGATGCCTAATCGTTGCATACCCCATTGTGCTGATTAGAGACTGGGAGTTTGTCGTAGCTTTGTGTAAAACATTGTATGATAGTCAGTCGTGTTTGACTATGACCATCGCATGGAGTGGAGTGATGGTCTAGAGGTAACGCGTCTGCCTAGGAAGCGAGAGAATCTGAGCGCGCAGGTTCGAATCACGGATCAGCCGCCAATATTTTCTCCCCCTCCACTAGACCTTGAGTGGTGGTCTGGGCGCTAGTCATTCGGATGACGATAAACCGAGGTCCCGTGTGCAGGATGCACTTAGCGCACGTAAAAGAACCCACGGCAACAAAATGATTGTTCCTGGCAAAATTCTGAAGAAAAATCCACTTCGATAGGAAAAATAAATAAAACATGCACGCAGGAAAAAAAAATTTTTTTTAAATGGGTGGCGCTGTAGTGTAGCGACGCGCTCTCCCTGGGGAGAGCAGCCCGCATTTCACACAGAGAAATCTGTTGTGATAAAAAGAAATACAAATACAAAATGCAAATCAGAACGGCAGAGGGGGGTGGGGGGGGGGGGGGTATGACTGCTGTCCCGACCATCTGGGCTAGAATCTGATTATAGTCGAGAGTTTCCTGCCCCACTCTCTTGGCCAAGAGGGTTTCAGGACAGTCGGCGTTGGGATGGTTCCTAAAGACCAACTGCCCCCCCCCTCCCCCACAAGGCTGCAGCACTAACAGCCAGTGCAATTTTGCCTCCTAGTTTGAGAGTCATGGTCCTTCACAAAAAGACTAAGCTGTAAATGATTTTTTCCCACTGCAGTTGAGAAACCATTGAAAATACAGCTCTTCCTTTGCTGTTGGCCCAACTGTGAACTAATGTCAATCTGCGATATATAAGCTGAGTGTTTGGGCGTAAAACATTAACATGAACATGAAATGAAATAGAGAAAATAACCAACAAAAATAAACATATTGAAATACAACGAAGGGAAAGATACTTAGAAGGCAAATGATTGAAAACAAACAAAAAAATTTTAATAAAAAATAAAAACACGAAAATTGCTCACGCTCAATGCACCCACTTGTGCCCACTTTCGCGCACGCACGGACACAGGCGTACAAATACACACACACCACACACACACACACACACACACACACACACACACACACACACACACACACACACCACATACACACACACACACACACACACACACACACACACACACACACACACGTGTGTTTGTGTGTTTGTACGAGTTCACCCGCACATAGCTCTCACAATCCACTCTCTCTCTCTCTCTCTCTCTCTCTCTCTCTCTCTCTCTCTCTCTCTCTCTCTCTCACGCAGGAATCTTTCCTACACATACATACAGTACAGAAATAAAACAGGAAGGAGGAGGATGGAATCGTAAGTACAGTTGGTTCAGTCACCAAAGACCGGCCGGCTTGTGGATTCACTGTGAAACAAAGTGGGGGGCGGGGGGGGGGGGGGGGGGGGAGAGAGAGAAAAAAAAAAAAAAAAAAAAAAAAACAATCTGGGAAGAGAATGCCGTGTACAGAGTCGCAACACTCGGCCTGACAATGGAAGCCAAAGCAGTGACACATACTGTACTGGTGGCTGGCTACCACAAGTATATTCTTCAAACCTTGTTACTAAAGTTAGCGAGTCGTGTATAAAATAGTCCAGTTGGTTGTTTTGTTGTAGGTCCATTCCCCCCACCTCCCCCCCCCCCCCCCCCCCCCCCCCCCCCCCCCCCCCCCCCGCCCCCCTGCGCTCCCCCGCTCCTCCCCCTACATCATCTACTTTGCAAATTATAATCTATAGAAGTATTGCATATAATATGTTATGATCATTGATTGATTTTCTGTCCTAATTCCGCTATCCCCACCCCCCACCCCCCACCCTCCCACCTCCCTCTCACACACACCCTTCCAATGTTATGTTTTTCTTTCTCCAATCACTGACATTCAACCTCTTCATTTTACATTGTGTACTCTATCTTTTCCAAATTCTGTTGTCTCTCTCTCTGTCTGTCTCTGTCTGTCTCTGTTTCTCTCTCTCTCTCTGTCTCTCTCTCTCTCTCTCTCTCTCTCTGTTTCTCTCTCTGTCTGTCTCTGCCTATGTTTCTGTCTCTGTATCTCTCTCTCTCTCTCTCTCTCTCTCTCTCTCTCTCTCTCTCTCTCTCTTCCTTCCACAGCCCTCTCCCCTTCAACCTGTGTGTGTGGGTGGGTGTTTGTGTGTGTGTGGGGGGGGGGGGGAAGGGGTGTGTGTGGGTGTTTGTGTGTGGGGGGGTGGATAGTTTTGTGTGGGTTGGTGTTTGTGTGTGGATGGGTGTTTGTGTGTGTATGTGGGTGGGTAGTTTTGTGTGGGTGGGTGTTTGTGGGTGGGTGTGTGTGGGGGGGGG
>NC_134884.1:19662805-19685304 GCF_041734735.1 Babylonia areolata
CATCTTGGCCGAGAGAGTGGGGGTGTACCTTGGGCAAGACACTCTCCACTATAATCAAATTCTACCCCAAATAGTCGGGACAGCAGTTGCCTCCTGTGCTGTTCTGATGTTTATCACGACTATCATATATTATATTATGATGTTGATGGTGACGATGATGATTATGATATTAGTAATGATAATGATGAGAAAAAGAAGAAGAAGAAGAAGAGAAAAGAATAAGAATACAGATTGGTGCTCACACCTCCAAGGCAATTGAAATCGTGGCGTTTACAACAAAAATGTTGTACATACATATAACACACATGCATCAAATATATCAGATATGCCAGATAACACGAGAAAGAGAGAAGGGGGGGCGGGGGGGGGAGAGATAGAGAGTTTTGAATTTCGTTGTACATATTTAAGCAGCTTTTTTTTTCTTTTCTTTTTTTTTTAACTTCTTAACTTTCCTGAACAACCCTCACCCAGCCCTTCTTTTGTACTTAATTTGTTAGCTATGGATTTTGCCGCTCATTATTAATCAAACACGTCTGGTGTAATTATCCTCTGGTGCTGGTTAATTAAGCAGGCGCCGCGCGGCAGAGTCGGTTCAGCGTTGGACTTTTTGGTATTTGTATTTCTTTTTTATCACAACAGATTTCTCTGTGTGAAATTCGGGCTGCTCTCCCCAGGGACAGCACGTCGCTACACTACAGCGCCACCCATCTTATTGTATTTTTTTCCTGCGTGCAGTTTTATTTGTTTTTCCTATCCAAATGGATTTTTCTACAGAATTTTGCCAGGAACAACCCTTTTGTTGCCGTGGGTTCTTTTACGTGCGCTAAGTGCATGCTGCACACGGGACCTCGGTTTATCGTCTCATCCGAATGACTAGCATCCAGACCACCACTCAAGGTCAAGTGGGGGGGGGGAGAAAATATTGGCGGCTGAGACGTGATTTGAACCAGCGCGCTCAGATTCTCTTGCTTCTTAGGCGGACGGTTTACCTCTTGATGCAGTGTTCACCAGTGACCAGAGTTCGAAGCTCCGTTTCGGCATGGTGTTGTGTCCTAGTGGGGGGGCGGGGTTCAGGGGGCGGGGGAAGACGCTTTTCTCCGATATTCCCCACACTTGCCAGGTGTGAATGGGCACCTGACTACAGTCACAGAGGGTTAAGGCGGCGAAAGGAGAAGACTGTATCCACGTCTGCGTGTGCCGACCCTTTAGACACAGTGACTTTGAATTCACTGCTGCCAAACTCGCATTTATGCAGCAGCTAGGTAGAGGACCCATGTCACTGAAGGGTGATCAGATCATGGGTCTGTTATCCATGAACCTACTGCTTTTTATGTTCGGTGGTAGGATAGGTCATATTTTCTACACATCATAGGGGGAATCCCCAGCTATTCTTAGACGTCATATTTTCTGTGTTTACAGCACAAGGGAATTTCACACTCTAAACTGACTGGCGGTGAAAGGGTTTTAAATTAAAATAAACCTTAGCACAAAAAGCTACTCTGATTTTTGTTTTTCTTGCTTTGCAGGCTTTTGGTGATGCACAAGATCACATGACCGAAAGCGAAAAAGTGGACAAGCTGGTGGAGATGCTGAAAGGTGCGGCAGGAGGAGGTCAGCCACAGAAACCGGGGACAGCAGTGTGGCAGCTGCGCAAAGCACGCCAAGTTCTCCAGTACCTACAGCCGCCAGGGGAGAGCGTGAGGATCGTCACCACCCTCGCCCTGCCCAACGTCAGCCGTCGCTTCCTGAGGAGCGCCTTACAGCGGTGCCCCGACCTCCGGAAGGTTAGTTAACCTCGTGTGGTTGCTATGGTTGTTGTGGTTGTATTTGTATTGTATTTGTATTTCTCTTTTTTGTCTCTGTGTGAAATTCGGGCTGCTCTCCCCAGGGAGAGTGCGTCGCTACACTGAGAGCGCCACTCTTTTTTTTCTTTTTTTTTCTTTTTTTTTTTTCCTGCGTGCATTTTATTTGTTTTTCCTATCGAAGTGGATTTTTCTACTGAATTTTGCCAGGGACAAACCCTTTTGTTGCCGTGGGTTCTTGTACGTGACCTAAGTGCATGCTGCACACGGGACATCGGTTCATCGTCTCATCTGAACGATTAGTTGTGTGGTTGTTGTGGTTGTGTGGTTGTTGTTGTTGTGGTTGTGTGGTTATAATTATGGTTGTTGTGGTCGTGTGTTTGTTGTGGTCGTGTGGTTATGCCGAAATTTCCCGACCATCACTGCAGGTGTCTGTATCTTTCAGTCTGGTCGACGCCGGCATATCTTATGAAAGTACAGCTTTGTCAAGTAGTCCCAAACCTAAATGGACCCCCATAGCAGGATCTTTGTCACCCCCATCATCATTCACCATCGTGTAAGTATGTAAAGCAAAATGCCCCATGTTCTGGGGCACAAAAATTCCTAACAGTACATTACTCATACCTCACCAGATTAGATTTCACACGGACGATGACAGAACTACCAGCTAGAACAGCCATACGCCCCTGAACGCAAATCAAGACCGTGACAAACGAAGGTGCCGTCCACCTACAACAAGGTGGTTTGTGAAAATTCAACAAGGGCAGACAATAATATCGAAAGGCCGACCTATCACCCTGGGCTCTCAGACGGAAGTCTATCGACAGCCTAGGAATTTTTCAGAGAATATGACAGATGTTAGCCCAGCTGACCACAAACTCTTTGAGCTCGACTGCACACCAAGAGGACTTTCTTTGCAAGTGACTACACGACCATAAAAGATGGCGACTTGCGGAGATGATCGCAACTCAGCTAACTGCATTATGAGCCCGTCTAAAACAAACTACAAACAATGATCAACGTAGTGTATCACAAACGTGAGGAAGTCCTGCCTGCCTGTCCAATCCGCAGGAAACCTGCCTACCTGTTAGAGTGCAGGCACACCTGTCATGAAATGTATTTTCAAATCACTAGGAAAGATTGAAAGGTTTCAGAATGGAAAGTTTGTATACACGTCCGCGATTGCACACACGCAGAACACCACCTTACGCCCCTTACTGATGACAACAATGGCTTAGTCGCGGAGCCAGACAGAGTGAGCGCCCACCCTTACCCCCACCCCCACCCCAACACCTCCACACCCCAATCTCCTGCCCCTTCCCGAAGTGGGGACCGACCGCCTCAGTGTCTCTTCAACGGCAGCCATACCATGAATCTGCCAAGACCGGCGCAATAGCCGAGTGGTTAAAGCGTTGGACTTTCAATTTCAGGGTCCCGGGTTCAAACCTCGGTAAAGCGTGGAGATTTTTCCTATATCCCAGGTCAACATATGTGCAGACCTGTTTGTGTCTGAACCCCCTTCGTGTGTACACGCAAGCAGAAGATCAAATACGTGCGTCAAAGTTACTGAAATCCATGTCAGAGTTCGGTGGGTTATGGAAACAAGAACATACCTAGCATGCACACCCCCGCAAACGGAATGTAGCTGCCTACATGGCGGGGTAAAAACGGTCATGCACGTAAGGGCCCACTCGTGTACATATAAGTGAATGTGGGGGTTGCAGCCCACGAGCGAAGAAGAAGAAGAATCTGCCGACACTGAAGACATGACGGAGTGATGGGTGGTCGAAACTGAGGTCACCACGAGAGCAGGAGACAAAAAGACACAGAACATGTGTCACTTCTTCATTCTCTGTTTTCATGACAAACGATGATGAGAATAATAACGATGCCGCTCTGAGGAGGGTCCATATCCGGTTTGGGACCACGTGACAAAGCAATACTCTACGCTTCCTTTCCTAATACATCATGGCGTCAATCATGTTACGATTTTTTTTTTTAGCAACACTCCAGTGAAGTGGGTGATCCTAGACTGCGTCTTCCCATATAAGCCCAAAGTACACTCAGTGTTCTGGGTAGGAGCCGACCATGGCAGAAAAAAAAAAATCAAACACTCTGGTGCTCGAACCTGTGTCCTCGCAGTCGTCAGTCCCCAACGCTGACCACACGGCCACAGCGGCTAATTAGCAACTTAAGAAGACAAATGAATAATGTTTAAGGTCTACACTGTGTGGCATTGACGCTCTTGGAAAACAGTGGCTGATCAACTGAATTGTTTCTGTGGATACCACTGAGGAGAGTGATATATCATTTCGGATTACCCTACCTTTTTCCCATCTCACTGTCTCTGTCTCTGTCTCTCTCTCTCTCTCTCTCTCTCTCTCTCTCTCTCTCTCTCTCCCTCTGTCTGTCACCGTCACTCTCTGTGTGTGTGTGTCACTGTCACTCTCTCTCTGTGTCTCTGTCTGTCTGTCTGTCTGCCTGTCTCTCTCTCTCTCTCTCTCTCTCTCTCTCTCTCTCTCTCTCTGTTTGTGTGTGTGTGTGTGCGTGTGTGTGTGTGTGTGTGTGTGTGTGTGTGTGTGTGTGTGTTTCGATCACCCTTTCTGGCACGGTGCTGTGTCCATTTGAAATACTTTGTTGGTTTGCTTCAGACACTGAAAGACTGCATCTACGCTTCAGAGGGCAGCCAGGTCGTGGTGGATGTGGAGGACTTGTGCCTCTGTTCTGATGACCTGCCGCCCAAAGATGGTGTGGTGGACGAGGCAGACCCAGTCGTCAGTGAAGCCATCAAACGATGGTGGTCTCACATCACCACCATCGGCACCAACAAGGGAATTCGCCCAGAAGCCTACAGACATATCGTGGCTAGGTCTGTCTTCCTAGCAAGGCATAGACATAAGTTAAGAGTTTACATTTTGTAATAATATAGTTTCAAAGCTGTTAGGGATGCATGTTAGTGTGTACCTAACGTGATGATGATGACTTTTCTCTCTCTCTCTTTTTTTTTTTTTTTCGTATGTTCAAATCAGATTGCTTTATTTGTTCACTTCTTGGCATCTTCATTTGTGTCACTTCACCTTTCTCTTCGGCTGGGTCACCCTGAACGGAGGCTACCAGGAACACCAGAATCCCATCAGGACACTGGAGAGGAGACACCAGACTACCATCTACCACCTTCGCACAGGACACTGCGGCCTCCGAGCACACCTGAAGAGGATTGGAGTGGCAGCCACATCCCTATGTGATTGCGGCCAGGCTGACCAGACCCCATCCCATATTCTCCAAGACTGCCCCCTGTATAAGAAGATGCAGCAGCAGTCCTGGCCTGGGGGTGCTGACCTCAACACCAAGCTCTGGGGGACGGTGGCGGATCTTCACCGGACGTCCGAGTTTGTGGCATCCCTCGGACTTCGACCCTGACTGCGTAGCTGTCGAACGCAAAAGAAAGAAAGAAACCTTTCTCTTCGGCTTGGTCCATCGTGGCCGCCGATCACCCTTCCTCTTCCGAAGGTTGACCCACACGTTCTGTTTGATTATTACACGGACACGTTCTGTTTGATTATTACATAGACACGTTCTGTTTGATTATTACAAGGACACGTTCTGTTTGATTATTACACGGACACGTTCTGTTTGATTATTACATAGACACGTTCTGTTTGATTATTACAAGGACATGTTCTGTTTGATTATTACACGGACATGTTCTGTTTGATCATTACACGGACACGTTCTGTTTGATCATTACAAGGACATGTTCTGTTGGTCCATTATTTATTTGATCATTGCACGGACACGTTCTGTTTGATTATTACACGAACATGTTCCGTTTGATCATTACAAGGACATGTTTTATCTTAATTACAAGAACATGTACTGTTTGTTTATTGCACGGACATTTTCTATCTTTATTACAAGAACATGTTCTGTTTGATCATTGCACGGACATGTTCTGTCTTAATTACAAGAACATGTTCTGTTTGATCATTGCACGGACATTTTCTATCTTAATTACAAGAACATGTTCTGTTTGATCATTGCACGGACATGTTTTATCTTAATTACAAGAACATGTTCTGTTTGATCATTGCACGGACATGCTTTATCTTAATTACAAGAACATGTACTGTTTGATCATTGCACGGACATGTTTTATCTTAATTACAAGAACATGTTCTGTTTGATCATTGCACGGACATGTTCTATCTTAATTACAAGAACATGTACTGTTTGATCATTGCACGGACATGTTCTATCTTAATTACAAAAACATGTTCTGTTTGATCATTGCACGGACATGTTCTATCTTAATTACAAGAACATGTTCTGTTTGATCATTGCACGGACATGCTTTATCTTAATTACAAGAACATGTACTGTTTGATCATTGCACGGACATGTTTTATCTTAATTACAAGAACATGTTCTGTTTGATCATTGCACGGACATGTTTTATCTTAATTACAAGAACATGTTCTGTTTGATCATTGCACGGACATGCTTTATCTTAATTACAAGAACATGTACTGTTTGATCATTGCACGGACATGTTTTATCTTAATTACAAGAACATGTTCTGTTTGATCATTGCACGGACATGTTCTATCTTAATTACAAGAACATGTACTGTTTGATCATTGCACGGACATGTTCTATCTTAATTACAAAAACATGTTCTGTTTGATCATTGCACGGACATGTTCTATCTTAATTACAAGAACATGTTCTGTTTGATCATTACATGGACATGTTCTGTTTGATCATTACACGGACAGGTTCTGTTTGATCATTACACGGACATGAGCTGTTTGAATTTCAATCTCTGAACAGCAGGAACAGTTTACGCCTGGCAATGGGCGGCATGAAATATGGAACACACGTTTTATCTCATCAGTCACAGAACGTCAGAGGATGGGTGAAGAGCGAGGCAGGGGTGGTTGGGGGGGTGGGGGGGTCCGCAAAGTTAAATAGTTAAGTTGAATACGTATATTGCATGCAGAACATCAGTTCAGTAGTAGGGCAATAGCTACAGCACCGTCTCTATGGACAGATTGCATACCATTAAACTCACAATGTAGCGAAAAACTATTTTCAAAATTAAAACAGGTTGCCTGTACACAGAGAGTCGGTGATCGGAGAAGTTTACGGAGAATTGATTTGGTTTTACAAAATAGCTCTGAATGTAGCTTTTCAGCAAAATTCTTGATTTTTTTCAAACTATTTAATTGAAAAAGAAACAACAAATCAACGCACATGTGTAACTAAAATGTGAAAATGGCACTTTAAATAACTACTCATAATTTTCTTCCAACAAAAAATTACAATGCGTCAGCCAAATAGAATATTCTGTATGATTTTGTTTTCTTTGTTATTCGATCATGGTCTTTTGGAGGGGTTATTAGATCATGCGCGCAAAATTTAGGTAGTTAATCATATCTCTCAGTAATGATTTGTTTTTGTCTCTTTAAACATCGACGTATCAAGACCTCGGGTATGCTGCCTCTTTGGTGATGGTTAACTCTCTCCATACGAACAGCGAAAGAGACGACGTTAACAGCGTTCACCCCAATTACCATCATCAAAATATTGCAAGCGGAACGCTCTTATACTGAAGAGGTGAATGTTGACAAAGAATACCACAATTCTGACGACGGAAGCTAAAGGTTGGGTCATTCAGACACCCACTGGACATCCGAGGGGTCTGTGTAGAGGAGAAGAGAGGACTGGCCGTACTGAATGAGTTAAGGAGCCAGGACAAATACATCAGACAGCCAGGCCACTGGATCCGGTAGCCAATTCAACCCAATGACCGCAGTGCAAGATCATTAAAAACTGTTTGCTTCGGGATACCAACTTTGTTTCCATAGCATTCAACGATCGAGAATTTGACGGCTGGTGGTACATCTTTTGCGATGTCAACATCAGAGACCTGCACATTGTTTGTTTCTATCATTGTGTGTGTGTGTGTCTGTCTGTCTGTCTGTCTGTCTGTCAGTATATATGTATGTATGTGTGCTTCGTGCATGCGTGTGTGTGAGTGTATATGCACGTGTACACACTCACTAACATACCTGTTTGAGCACGTGTGAACGAACGTGCAAGTATGACCCATTCGTTGTTTTGCAGTTTTTTCCACCAAGAGGATCTAAAGAGCTTTGCGGAGTGTGTCCAGGACACGGGGGACAGGTTCCAGCAGCTGAAACTGGACGAGCATCAGGCCGACGTGGTGCGCAGCCCAGAGCAGTACATGTACGTCTTCGGACCCCCCGGCAGTGGCAAGACTCTGGTCCTGGCCCACAAGGTCCTGCAATGGCTGCAAGGTGGCGGCTGGGTCTTCATTCTGTACTCCCACAAAACCATCACTAACCAGCCGGGCACAGAATTCCTGTTGGACTTTATGGACAAATTAGTCACCACCTTGAATAAAGATCATCTCCACAAGATAGACCTGTCCAGCTTCAGCCACTCGGAAGATGTTCTGAATGAAATACAGAGCAGAAAGGCGAACCTGAAACACACAAGAACTGGCACAACGTGGCACTTAAAACCAAAAAAAGAGGTTTCTAAAAACGAGGTGGATTTAGAAAGCATGTTCAGCTCCTTAGCTCTGACTGGCCTTGACCTTCCGAACAAAGAAGCCGGCCGTGCTGTTCCGGGGAGCGGCGAGGACATCCACGTGGTGATGGACGAGTTCCACAAGAGGACTGAGTCGCAGGAAATTGCCAAGCTCCTGGAAGCCATCAAGGAACGATTCCCGGCCGCCCCCATCTGGTGTGCTGGGCTGTTCGAGAAGCACTGCCCTGTCGAGTTCTTCTCCCTGACGAAGCTGACCTTCCCGTACCGCTGCACACCCAAGACTCAGCGAGTCCTGGAAGCGTTGGAACCGTTCTGTCAGAAGGAGTCTGTGTTCCAGTACGTGACGAGCAGCACCCGTGTGCCTGCGAGCTGTGGCAGTGGTCGGAAACCAGGGTGTACGGATGGCTATCAGTTGCCCCATGACGGCTTCGACCCTGTCTTCTTCTCCCACGCCGGACACGGCACAGGAGAGATCTTTGACTGTCCCAGGTGTACTGACGCCCTCGCCAGGTATCTCAAAGACCTCCTCAAGAATGGCCAGCAAAAGGGTTAGTTTCTTTGTGTTTTTTTGTTGTTGTTGTTGTTGTTGTTGTTGTTTTGTTGTTGTTTTTTGTGTTTTCCTTTGTTTCTGTCTCTGCCTCTGTCGACATGTGCTTGTATGTCCATCTCTATCTGTCTGTATGGCTCTCTGTCTCTGTCTGTCTGTCTGTCTCTGCCTTCTTTCTGCTTGAATGGAACAAGAGATCTGAATGTGGTTCGATGGTAGCATTGGTAGGCTGTGGAAAACACAGGAGGTATTCTTTGATAGGTACATAATAATCTTTGATTCTAATTGCCTGCTATTGTTGTTCATGAATCTGAACTGAAACATCTACCAGCAACCCTCCCCCCTTGCCCCTCCCCCCATTCCTCCCGCACCCCCCGGCACACACCCCATCCCCCTCCACGCACGCACACACACACACACACACACACACACACACACACACACACACACACACAGGCACACACACTTTATCCTTCATTTTAAAGGAAATTTCTGGTATAAAAAAAAAAGAAAAACGGTCACCACTCTGGCTCGTTGGAGATATATAATATATTCAAACAAAACATTTCTTACACGTGAGACAGCGATAAATCTGGTGAAGTTTATATCTTTATATATAATATCCAAGGAGGTTTGTTTCGCTGCAGAATTCATAGTTACCCCCCGCTCCCTCTCTCCCACCCCTACTCCCTGGATTCCCCACCTCGCTTCATCACTGTTTCTGTATCTTGAGAGAGACAGACAGACAGACAGAGACACAGAGACACAGAGAGAGACTGACAGACAGACAGACAGACAGACATAGTGTTGCATACTGCATTGCCAATAATTTGTATTTGTGGTTTAGGGCCATAACGGAAGTTGATTTGATATCAATATTCCCACAATGCCTTTTTTTGTTTTTGCACTCACTCAACGGTTGGAGTCATGAAAAGAAAGTAAAACAAATGTCGGAACTTTCACTGAACGTTTCGTGTGCTGTTCGTAAGTACGAGACTTTTCTACACAGACAGACAGAAACAGGAAATTATGGTGCGCATGTGCGAAAAGCTGACGCCTTTAAATAGCAATATGACAGTTTCTTCTTCTTCTTGAAGGGTCTTCGGGACACCGTACAGTAGAACTGTTGCCCAGATTCCTCTAGGCCTGGTCAGTTGTGTGTCAAGCCTGGGTCTCTGCGGGTAAATGAAAAGAAAAACGGTCATACGCGTTACATGATACATGTCTGTCTGAATGTGTACGTATGCGTGCCTGAAATCTGATTGAATGACACAGGAAACGAATGATGAGCGCCCAGTGGCAGCCGTCAGTCGGCTCTACCCAGGTAGGCAGCCTGTTGTGCAAATGACCCCGTGTTTGCAAAGCGCTTAGAGCTTGGTCTCCGACCGAGGATAGGCGCTATATAATTATCCATATTAATCAATCAATCAATCTGCAAACGGCTTCCGGTTCATACCATCATTTTTTCTATTTTCCCTGATGGCAGAAGACGTTGAAGGCAGCAGAGTGCTGAAGGAAAGCGACGTGCTGATCGTGGTGTCCTCCAAAGCGCTCTACAACAACATGCAGAGACTGAAGTACACACAGCTGTACGAGCAGCTGACTGCCGGGGAGACGGGCGGCTTCACGGTCAACGTGCACAGCGTCACGGACCCCTTCCAGTTGAGCCAGCCAGGCATCAACATCATGCATGTCCGTGTGGTGGCGGGGATGGAGAAGAAGGTGGTCGTGTCCATCCCCAGCACCCGGTACCAGCCCACACCCATGACCTACGCCGAAGCTCTTCGACGCCCTCCAGGATCTGGTGGTGGTGGTGGTACTGCTGCTGCTGGTACTGCTGCTGGTGGTGGTACTGCTGCTGGTGGTGGTACTGCTGCTGCTGCTCAGACGATGGGGCGTGACCACCAGGGGCAGGGTGATTCCCATCAGGAAAGAACTTCACCGGAAGTTCAGGAACAAAGTCACACAAAGGCCCCTATCCTCAGTCCGATGGCACAATCCCATGATCTCCCACCGATTCCGCCCACCACTGTCTCCGAGACCCAATCCGGTTCTGTCCCATCGACTTCCGACACTGTCACAGGGACCCAATCCTGCTCTTTCCCATCTACAACATCCGACACTGTCTCAGGGACCCAATCCTGCTCTTCCCCATCTACAACATCCGACACTGTCTCAGGGACCCAATCCTGCTCTTCCCCATCTACAACATCCGACACTGTCTCAGCTACTCAGTCTGGTACTGCCCAACTGACAACACTAGACACTGTCTCAGCGACCCAGTCTGGTACTGCCCAACTGACAACACTAGACACTGTCTCAGCTACTCAGTCTGGTACTGCCCAACTGACAACACTAGACACTGTCTCAGGGACCCAGTCTGGTACTGCCCAACTGACAACACTAGACACTGTCTCAGCGACCCAGTCTGGTACTGCCCAACTGACAACACTAGACACTGTCTCAGCTACTCAGTCTGGTACTGCCCAACTGACAACACTAGACACTGTCTCAGCGACCCAGTCTGGTACTGCCCAACTGACAACACTAGACACTGTCTCAGCGACCCAGTCTGGTACTGCCCAAATGACAACACTAGACACTGCCTCAGCTACTCAGTCTGGTACTGCCCAACTGACAACACTAGACACTGTCTCAGCGACCCAGTCTGATTCTGCCCAACTGACAACACTAGACACTGCCTCAGCTACTCAGTCTGGTACTGCCCAACTGACAACACTAGACACTGTCTCAGCTACTCAGTCTGATTCTGCCCAACTGACAACACTAGACACTGTCTCAGCTACTCAGTCTGATTCTGCCCAACTGACAACACTAGACACTGTCTCAGCGACCCTGCCTGGTACTGCCCAACTGACAACACTAGACACTGTCTCAGCGACCCAGTCTGGTACTGCCCAACTGACAACACTAGACACTGTCTCAGCTACTCAGTCTGGTACTGCCCAACTGACAACACTAGACACTGTCTCAGCGACCCAGTCTGGTACTGCCCAACTGACAACACTAGACACTGTCTCAGCGACCCAGTCTGGTACTGCCCAACTGACAACACTAGACACTGTCTCAGCGACCCAGTCTGGTACTGCCCAAATGACAACACTAGACACTGTCTCAGCGACCCAGTCTGGTACTGCCCAACTGACAACACTAGACACTGTCTCAGCGACCCAGTCTGGTACTGCCCAACTGACAACACTAGACACTGTCTCAGCGACCCAGTCTGGTACTGCCCAATCGATATGTCACCATCCCCTGAGTGACTCCACTCCGGCAGCTCCGGACAGCACCGGGGACAACGGTCAGCGTCAGATCCAAGACATTCTCCAGCAGTGCCAGACGCTGACGCAGGCCCAGAGGGACAAGCTGGCCCGCCTGGGCAAGCTGAACCTTCACTGGTTGTGGTACTCCGCCTCCAGATCGCTGGCGCTCAACGTCATTTTCCATTTCTGAACAACGCAACAACAACAACAAAACCTGCGCGCGCGCACACACACACACACACACACACACACACACACACACACACACACACACACACACACACATACAAAGTTGCAAAATTCCATGTGTGTGTGTGTGTGTGATATTTTTAATTTCAAACATTCATATGGTATGTTGATTTATATGTTTGAAATATTACATTAATTCTTCAACATTTCTTTTATATGGCACTTGTTTTACGTTGAATTACTTCTTTTTTACACAAGATGTATTTGTACTGCCTGTTCTGATTTTTAGGACAGATATAAAAGCTACTTTTGTGCCTGTTGAAGACGAATATACGCATATATACACACATATCGTATCGTATTGTGTCGTATTGTGTTGGATTGTGTTGTATTGCATCAGACTGTGGTACTCATACAGAATCTGCCTGGATTGACTGTAACGTTCGAATGACAAACATACGAGCACAATGATGACACAGATAACGATGAGAGTGGCAGTACGACCAACATGTCTACCATTCTCTCATACTCGTTCTTCAAACAGCTGTTATCCACAAGTGTTCTTTCTCGTCATACCTTCTTCCTCAGACACTTAGGTTATGGGAAAGGCCAAATGCAGCAAATTTTATTTGCATGGAAGGATATGCAGTTTGGAACCTCAAGTCAATGATGAGCTACAAAGGATCAGGCTGATGTGGCAGCGTTCTGTGCAGTCCTGATAGGATTTTGATATTCTTTGTGAAGATTCAACAGAGCACAGAATGAATCAATCTACATTTTATGCGTTTTGACATCAAACCACTGAATGAAATATTGAAATGGAAGTTCTGTGAATTGCGATGTTTTTGTTATTGATATATTTTGTTTTTCGTGTTTTTTATACCCGGTGGATATCTGAAGCGGTTGTTTGTTTTTTTTGTATGTGTGTTTTGTTTATTTTTGTTTTGTTTTTTGTCCCGGAAATTATATGAAATTTGGTTGGTCGTTTTTTCTTCTCAAATCAGAATTTGCCTTTGGTGCTTTTTGTTTTAACTCTTTCCATACGAACGGCGAAAGAGACGACGTTAACAGCGTTTCACCCCAATTACCATCATCAAAATATTGCAAGCGGAAGGCTCTTATACTGAAGACGTGAATGTTGACAAAGAATACCACAATTCTGAAGACGGAAGTTAAAGGTTGGGTCATTCAGACACCCACTGGACATCCGAGGGGTCTGTGTAGAGGAGAAGAGAGGACTGGCCGTACTGAGGGAGTTAAGGTATCATCAAAGTGTGTTCATCTAATTACTGGTGCAAACACACATGACATTTATGTGTATTCCGAGGCTTAACTAAGTCTACTGCGTATTCAGTTATTCTTATTCAAGTGCACTGAACCGTGAAAGAAAGTGTTTGAATAATATAGTGACCATGCCACAAAATTAGATTTTGTCTTTGCAACAGAAAATTGTCTTCACTCAACTTCCTCGTGAGACACCACCGAAATATACAAGGAAGTTTGAAACTTTCAATTCTGAGTGAAGAAAACTTCATACTGCATGTCACATCCAGCAATAGAGAATCATTTCCCACGAGTAAATATGGACTCTGTTTTTACAGTAATAAAACAATTCTTACCATCCGAAACAGCCTAAATGAGTGGTCCTCTGTCGTAGGTTGGCTCTTTAAAGGCAAATTAAACTGGATCTCATCTGAAGAAGAAAAAGAAAAGAAAATATAACCATTCAGCAAATTTTACTAGACTGTGCCTGTCAGGCCTTTCTTGCCATCTGATATTTGGAGAAAATAATTTTATCGCCAACTCAAAGTGTTTTCTGGATGCAAGCAAAATAGTCGATTCTAAGGGTCTTTCGTTTGAACAAATAATCGTTAGACTTTGTCAGTTGTTTTTTGTTGGTTTTTTTTTTTTACTAGTTGGCCTGCAACTGGTATTTCTGTTTATCACCACCCCCCCCCCCCCCCCCTTTCCCTCTTTTTTTTCTCTCTCTCTCTCTTCTCTTATCTTTCTCCCGCTTTCTTCTCTCTGTCTTTTGCAAGAAAGTCAAAATGAATGCGTGTGCACCGAAAACGCACCAGTTGAGAATGTTTTGCTCAACTGTTAAAAAAAAAAAAAAGGTTCGAGCCTTTCTCTTGCTTTCTGAAGTTGTTGAAATTGTATTGTCTGTACGGCATATGTCACCTGAATGTACTGGCGCTTCAAAATAGTGATTTTAAATGTTGTCTTGCTTGTTCAAAATATCTTTACTTTGAACATGTGTTTTAGGGCCTTTGTCTTGCCTTCGGAAGTTGTTGAAATTGTTATAACTGGACGGCATATGTCACCTAAATGTTCAAAATATGTTAAATGTTGTATTGCTAGTTCAAAATATCTTTACTATGAACAAGTATTTTACCGTTTGAAATAGATTTTAACTATGCATTTTCCCCTCTTTTCAGGGGAAGGGAGGGGGGACGTGATCATTTCCATTCCTCTCTCTCTCTCTCTCTCTCTCTCTCTCTCTCTCTCTTATATCCGTCTCCCACTCATTCTCTGTTCTTATTCCTCTGAACAGACCCATCCCCCTCTGCATCCGCCAACTTTCTCCTATGCAACTATCATATATGCCGTGTGTGCGTGTGCGCGCGCGCGTATGTGTGTGTGCGTGTGTCTGTCTGTCTGTCTGTCTACGTGTGTTTCATCAACAACAAAAATGTATATTTTAGGTTTTTTTCTGGACTTGTGCTGACTTATTATAGTAATAGCGATAAGTCGCACAAGCTTCGCCCAGCAAACATCTGCGAGGATCTCAAATATGACAATGATCTGTTGAAGCTTATCTTGAGTTTATGTAGTGTTTTTCTTTTATTTGATATTATACATTCTTTTATTATTTCTATGTAATGGGGGTAATGTTTATTTTTGTTTTGGTTTTTTTTTTTGTTTGTTTGTTGTTGTTGTTGTTTTTGGGGGGTTGTTTGGTATTTTTGTTTTGTTTTTTTATATTATACATTTGATATTATACATTCTTTTATTATTTCTATTTAATGGGGGTAATGTAATATATATATATATATATATATATGTGTGTGTGTGTGTGTGTGTAGATACATATACAGATACATAGATACATAGAGATGTCTGTGTGTGTGTGTGTGCGCGTGTGTGTGTGTGTGTGTGTTTGTGTGTGTGTGTGTGTGTGTGTGTGTGCATAATATATATGTTTATGCAATGTTGCTCAGTGCCTGTTATCTTTTCCGGTCACAGAGCTCAAAGTGTGTGACGTACTTTTGTCAAGTGCAATTCCTCACCAAGCCATTCGGGCAAAACATTATTTAAAATGTTCCCGGTGACTCTCCTGGCAGAAATGATTTCTTGTTCATATTCATTGCTCATTTCCGCAATCACATTGTTCTGTATATGCATATATATATATATATATATATATATATATATATATCTATATATATCTATATATATCTATATATATATATATATGTTATATATTATATATTGTAAATATATATATATATATATATATATATATATATATATATATATATATATATATATATATTAGAATCCTGGTGACAAATACTATTCTAAAAAACATAGGATTAATAGATAATGATAAATGCAACTTCTGTGGTAGAGAGAAGGTCACTGTAAACCATTACCTGTATGACTGCCAATACTCACTATCGTTGTGGACAGAATTACAAAGTATCATCATAGAAAATTGTCAAAATTGTGCTGACCTAAATTTGAATAATAAGCTCATAATAATATTTGAATAATAAGCTCATATCATATTATTCGGAGCAGAAGAGAACAGCAGAACTGATGACATATTAGATTTTATCCTACTACTTGGAAAATTCTTTATATACAGATGCAGAATGAACAAACTTTGACCAAATATCCAAATGTTCTTGACAACAGAATTAAAGACTAGATATAAAATTGAAAAACATGCACACCTCCTGAACATGCAAAAACATGAATTTGTTATAAAATGGCTGCCATATCTCAGTGTGATAGAACAATGAACTTTGTTAAACTAGTTTCACAATGCATTTGTTAAAGGAAACTGACTTTTTGTTTCTCCAATGTTACTTTGTTCTGTTATCTATTGTTGATATTTTTATGTCCTTTGTCTTGTGGTGATACAAATTCATTCCTCGAGTGTATTACATTGTCTACTTAGATGATGAAAAAGTGCAGTATAGACACTCATATGAAGAAATTTCCTACCTGTGCATACCAAAAAGTGCCCCAAGTTTTGTCTCTCTTTTTTTCTAATTTATTTATTTACTTATTTATTCATTTATTTTTGTGATCACGTTTTTCTTCTTCTTTTTTTTCTTTTTTTTTGGGGGGGTGGGGGGTGAGGGGGGTTGTTGTTGCTGTTGTTGTTTGTGTTTTTGTTTCTTGTTTGTAACGAAGTGCATATTTAGAACAGTGACAAAAAATTGTGTAAAATATGCACCATGTATGCCTATGTTATTCTTCTGTATACGTCTTTGTGTTACACTTTTTTTTCCTGCTATGCATTAAGTTAATGTAATGTATTGTATTCGTACTGTTTAGTTATATCATTTAGTTATATTAAGATTTGTGCAATGAAAACAAAAATTGAATAAATGAATATATTTGGAAGAAAAAAAAAAAAAAAAAAAAATATATATATATATATATATATATATATATATATTCCAGGTGTTATGGCAACTGCGGAAGGGCATAGTGAACCATTGTTTGGTGTCATATACTGTACCATGTCAAACTGATGCAAACTAGGCCTATTGGTTTGCTCTGCTTGGCCAAATTTCGCGCGGCTAACGGTGAAAAGACGGGCCCACCCGCTCTCAGCCAATCAAACGCCTCTAAAAACTATAAGCGCTTAATCATTCCTTTGGCCAAGGCTCTCCACGCCATCTTGTCAGGTTTACGCTCTGTCTCGTCTTACGCTTTTTTCGGCTATTCAGCGTATCCTTTTGGCCTTATTTTGTTGCATGCGGCTTGTGTTTATTGTATTCTTACATTCTGTGTACTCGATTCGACTCGGCACCCTCGATTCGTTCGATTTTTTCTGCCTCTAAGTCGATCCTGTCTTTCCTTTCTCTGTTGGGGGTCGGATTTTCGCTGGGTGCCTAAGCGCGGGTTCCATGCCTCGTGTGCCATACCACGAAGGCAGGGAATCATGATGCTGGGATTGAGACTCGGTAAGAGACTCTCCCAGGCCCGGAGCTCATGATTCCTCCCGATACGGACCGCGGCGATGCGTCGTTAGACGCTGATCGCGGAGGCGACGTTCGTACCAGTAAAACGGTCATGAAGGGGACCGGGGGGAAAGAGGTACGAGCGTCGCCTCCCGAGGTGTCCCAGCGCGAGGCAGGGAGAAGGGTGAATGGCAAGTCATCTCCGTGCTGTGGGGACTCGCAGCTAGGCGCGGACTCCCAAGGGGAGGCCGCGCCCGGCCATTACCCGGGTCCCCACTCGGAGACGGCCCTCACGTGCCCCATTGTTGTTCCCCCTCCTCCCTTCTCTGTCGACCCCCCTCCCCCACCTCCTTTTGGGGGGGGAGAAAAATTTGGTTCCGGGGGGGGATCTCTACTTTGCCCACCCCGGACCAAGCCACCCCAGTCTCCCCACGGGAGGGGATTCTGGGCGCGTGGCAACCTGCTCTGCAGGTCTTCCCGCTATCCGGCCGGTCTCCCCTGCTGGGGGAGGCCCGTGCGTGTCAGGCGGTTCCGGGCAGTCAGCCCGCTCGTCTTCGGGCGGGACTGACACCCAAGTCGGACCTGACCTCCCTCCGACTTGGCCAGGTTGTTCCCTTCATGGAGGTCAACGCACCAGTGACCCTTGGGGTTCGGGTCACAGTATGGCTGGTGCCCACGGGTGGTTACCCCCATTCTACCCGTACTGGGGTGCACCTAGGGTGCACACTGGGTTGCCGGGAGCACCAAGGGCCAGCCCCTTGTCCGCTCCCCACCGGACCCAACCCAGCACATCTCACAGGGTGACACACACAGCCCCGACAAGTGGGATCGACTTCTTGTCGGTCAGGTCGAGCTCCTCGACCAATATTGCCACTCTGTCCACAAATCGGGCCTCTGTCAACCCACAGGTGACCTCCACGGTCACAACGGCCTCCTTGTCAAGACCGACGGCTGCTCAAGGGCCCTACTCGGCCCGGCGAAGCCGGCAGTCCCCACCTGCCCAGCCCTCGGTCCTACAGTGAGATGAGTGGGTGTTTGTCCCCACACAGCACTCGTGGGTCACTCTTGCATCCAGGGGCGCCCTCTCTGAAAAGGTGTGGCACCCACCATCCCAAGCATGGTTGGACCTACGGTCCACACGCTCCCCACCCGCTTCAGGTGTCAAGGACATAACAGTGGCGGCCATGGTCCCGGCTCGGGATCGTCCCAGCTCATCCCGCTGGGCTGACCACAGCTCACAGGACGCCCCAGTGGGTACATCCACTTGGGATGGCACCCAGCAGGGGATGGACTGCGAACAAGAGTGGGAGCCCCTGTCTTCGGATGAGGACGAACAAGCAGATGAACACTCTTCGCCCACATCCCAGGGGGGACAGATTGAGCCCATGCCTCCCTAGGGACCAGCCTGAACCAAACTCGGACTTTGCCGAGCTCCAACTGACCCTCCCCAATAGGGTCACGTATGCCGAATCAGTCCCTCAGGCTACTTTGTTACCCTTGACCCTCCTTACGCCATGTGACTCTAACTCCAGAACCACAAGGCAACTCAGAGTGCCAGAAATGGTGCAGGTATGGCTTAATAAGCCAGCCCGCACTGTCAGGGGTGCTGCTTCCATCCCTCCTCCAGGCAGGGAGTCCCTCTCTGCCCCGGGCGCCTTTTCCCCGGGAAAGTTTCTTTGAGATTCCTCCAAGGGAGGGGTGTGGTCCTGGTACACACAGGACCACCCTGCCTACAGCGGAGCAGAGCCCTCCGCACAGGACAGGATGTTGGTCTCACAGCGCACCACCTTCCCCACTTCAGCTAACCTATACTTTAAAACGTTAGCAAAGTGGGACAAATTGGCCCGCCGCTGCCCCCTCGAGGTTTCCACGGCGTACACCTTCGACACGTTCCTTCACAGGGCCAATGACCTGTGGGAACAGTGTCCGGTTAATCAGGACAAGGGGTCTCCTTCCTCAGTCCCGCCGGGCCTCTTCACCGACCAGAGGTTACACGCTTTTGGCAATAGGGTAGCATCTGGTCTCACGGCAGCTGCAGACACAGCTACCAGCCTTCACTTCAGTACTGTGCTAGCGCGGCGTGATGCCATTTTCAGCCTCTCTAACATTCCTGTGGAGGAGAGGGCTGCCCTGCGGTCCATCCCAGCACAGCAGCACTCCCTCTTCGGCCAGTTCCCGCCCCATTTTGTCAGCCACAGGGCAGGGACAAACAGGGAGGTGGCCTCATATTTGGCCCACACCTCTCATGGGCTCCAGGGTTCTATGCCATTGAAGAGACCGGCCACCAGGGCCCCTCCATATACCACGCCGCCTGTCAAGGCAGCGTGTGCTGAATCAGGGTCAGAGGAATAAACCACCTTATGTCCGTCCAAGCCGACTGGCCATGCCCAAGGCCAGAAGGCAGCACCCCCAATGACTGGGCCCCGATTCAGCACCACCAGTCGTTCAGCCCCTCCAAGTAGGAAACTTGTCCCGGCATGCACATCAGTGGTGTGCTCTGGGACTCAACGACGGGATTATGTCGGTGCTAGAGTCTGGGTACATGCTGTCTTGGGTGGAGGACCTCCCCCCTCTAAGATCCACTCCTCCTCCTTAGGTGCCCAGCTCGACGGAGCAGGAGAGCGTCCTAGAAAAAGAGATATCGCACCCACTCCTCATGGGGCTATATCTCAACTCTCGGACCCGGGCCCCGGTTTTTACGGCTGGTTGTTGGTGATTCCAAAGGTCTCGGGAGGGTGGAGACCAGTTTTGGACTTGTCCCCCCTCAACAAATTCCTCCCCAAAATCAAATTCAAGAGGGACACACAGGCACAGATTCGGGAGACCATCCAACAAGGTGATTGGCCTACCTCTATCGATCTGGAAGATGCTTATTTTCATATACTCATCCATTCGGCATCCCGTCGGTACCTGAGGTTCGTGTGGAGGGACAAGGGGTTCCAGTTCCCGGCCCTCCCATTTGGTCTGTCCCTTGCCCCTTTCCTGTCTACCAAGGTGCTGCGGGAATTGGTGTCCATCGTCCGCTCGGAATCCATTTGTCTCTGTGTGTACCTGGACGACTTGCTTATCCTGGCCCAGTCGCAGGCCCTGTGCCTGAGTCATACGGCCAGACTTCTAGACCTTTGCTCCCAACGGGGCTTCCTCATGGACCAGCAGATATGCGATCTGTCCCCACGTTAGTCCTTCGACTTCTTAGGGATGAGATTCGACACGCGGTCTATGATAGTCTCTCTGGCGCCAGATCACTGGGACCGTCTGGCAGGCCTCCTCAGCCACTGGCGCCACTCCTCCCAAGATACAGCGTGGACACTTTCTTCCCTCTTGGGCATGATGGAGTCCACGGCACCTCTCATTCCCCTGGACAGGGTTCTCAAGCGCCCTCTCCAGAGGGCACTGAGGTTACGCCAGTCCCAGAGCACTCAGCCATGGGATACCCAGATATGTCTGGGCGAGTGGTTCCTCGAGGTGACATCAGAGTGGTTAATCACCCCCCTTCGGACACAGGGGGTGCCCTTAGCCCCACCTACTCTTCAGGTGGTACTCTTCACAGACGCCTCCTCCCTGGGCTGGGGAGCCCACATGGACTCACTCTATGCAGCAGGGACTTGGTCCCCGGAGGAGCGCCTGTGCCACATCAATGTTCTGGAACTGGAGGCAGTTCGCAGGACTCTCCTGCACTTCATGGGGGAGGCCACTGCCAAGACCATCCGCTTGTTCACGGACAAGACGACGGTCGCATGTTATGTGAACAAATGGGGGGAGCGCACTCGGCAGACCTCTCCATGCGGACTGAGGCTCTCCTCCGTTGGTGCCACAGCAAGGGCATTGCACTTTCAGCGAGACGCTGAGCAGGAAAAAACCAACTTCTTGGCAGATGCTCTTAGCAGGTCCAAGAGTGTCATACGCACAGAGTGCACCCTGGACAAGGACAGCCTTCAGGGGGTGTGGGAACAGTGGTTTCGGCCGATGGTGGACCTTGTTCAACAAGAGACTTCCCACTTCCGTCTCTTCGGTTGCCGACCCAGAAACGTGGGCAGTGGATGCTCTCTCTCTAGATTGGAGCAGTCTGATTGCCTCCGCGTTTCCTCCCTTTCCAATTCTGTCCAAGGTGATACGGAAAGACAGATTGGAACACCCGCAGCTGATCCGCATTGCGCCGAAATGGCCAGTCCAGACCTGGTTTCCGGACCTTCAGTCCCTGACACATGTTCCCACCCCTGGAACTTGAAACCAAATCTCATCTGCTGAGGCAGCCTCGCTCAGGCACTCCGCATTCCAATCCTCAACTGCTCCACCAGCACGCATGGCTGCTGTGCGGTCGGAACTGTCAGCATCACCATTGAAGTCCTCGACCCCTCGGTCGGCCTCTGTGTCGGCTGTGCTGACCCAGGGGTGTGCCTCCTCTGACCTCCTCTCCATAGTCACCAGAGCAAGGAGGCAGGGAACGGAGACTTTGTATGACTTTCGCTGGAAGAAATGGTTGCGGTGGTGTACAGCTCAGGGCATTACCCCTACGAACCTTACGAGCATGCAGCTGGCCAACTTTCTGGCTCTCTGCTCCTCGGTTCATCCTGTCTGCTAGTTCTGGGCGAGGGTACAGGTCTGCCTTCTGTACCACATTGCAAACAGCTAGGTGGTTCCGCCTTGGAAGCGGATTGCCTGCTCAGAGAGGTGGCTAGGGGTGCCCCTCTGAAGGAAGCTAGAGACCCCAGAAGAGTGCCCCTCTGGGACTTGTTCCTGGTGCTGGATTTCATTCGAAAACAGCCCTTCCTACCATTGGGGACTATTCCTTTTGACATCCTCACCCTCAAGACCACTTTCCTTCTGTGGCTGGCCACAGGCAGTCATAGAAGTGAGCTGCATGGGCTTAGTGGAATGCCACAAGATCTGGCCTTCCACA
>NC_134884.1:19685404-19745404 GCF_041734735.1 Babylonia areolata
TCATAGAAAATTGTCAAAATTGTGCTGACCTAAATTTGAATAATAAGCTCATATCATTATTCGGAACAGAAGAGAACAGCAGAACTGATGACATATTAGATTTTATCCTACTACTTGGAAAATTCTTTATATACAGATGCAGAATGAACAAACTTTGACCAAATATCCAAATGTTCTTGACAACAGAATTAAAGACTAGATATAAAATTGAAAAACATGCACACCTCCTGAACATGCAAAAACATGAATTTGTTATAAAATGGCTGCCATATCTCAGTGTGATAGAACAATGAACTTTGTTAAACTAGTTTCACAATGCATTTGTTAAAGGAAACTGACTTTTTGTTTCTCCAATGTTACTTTGTTCTGTTATCTATTGTTGATATTTTTATGTCCTTTGTCTTGTGGTGATACAAATTCATTCCTCGAGTGTATTACATTGTCTACTTAGATGATGAAAAAGTGCAGTATAGACACTCATATGAAGAAATTTCCTACCTGTGCATACCAAAAAGTGCCCCAAGTTTTGTCTCTCTTTTTTTCTAATTTATTTATTTACTTATTTATTCATTTATTTTTGTGATCACGTTTTTCTTCTTCTTTTTTTTCTTTTTTTTTGGGGGGGGGGGGGGTGGGGGGGGTTGTTGTTGCTGTTGTTGTTTGTGTTTTTGTTTCTTGTTTGTAACGAAGTGCATATTTAGAAGAGTGACAAAAAATTGTGTAAAATATGCACCATGTATGCCTATGTTATTCTTCTGTATACGTCTTTGTGTTACACTTTTTTTTCCTGCTATGCATTAAGTTAATGTAATGTATTGTATTCGTACTGTTTAGTTATATCATTTAGTTATATTAAGATTTGTGCAATGTAAACAAAAATTGAATAAATAAATATATTTGGAAAAAAAAAATATATATATATATATATTCCAGGTGTTATGGCAACTGCGGAAGGGCATAGTGAACCATTGTTTGGTGTCATATACTGTACCATGTCAAACTGATGCAAACTAGGCCTATTGGTTTGCTCTGCTTGGCCAAATTTCGCGCGGCTAACGGTGAAAAGACGGGCCCACCCGCTCTCAGCCAATCAAACGCCTCTAAAAACTATAAGCGCTTAATCATCCCTTTGGCCAAGGCTCTCCACGCCATCTTGTCAGGTTTACGCTCTGTCTCGTCTTACGCTTTTTTCGGCTATTCAGCGTATCCTTTTGGCCTTATTTTGTTGCATGCGGCTTGTGTTTATTGTATTCTTACATTCTGTGTACTCGATTCGACTCGGCACCCTCGATTCGTTCGATTTTTTCTGCCTCTAAGTCGATCCTGTCTTTCCTTTCTCTGTTGGGGGTCGGATTTTCGCTGGGTGCCTAAGCGCGGGTTCCATGCCTCGTGTGCCATACCACGAAGGCAGGGAATCATGATGCTGGGATTGAGACTCGGTAAGAGACTCTCCCAGGCCCGGAGCTCATGATTCCTCCCGATACGGACCGCGGCGATGCGTCGTTAGACGCTGATCGCGGAGGCGACGTTCGTACCAGTAAAACGGTCATGAAGGGGACCGGGGGGAAAGAGGTACGAGCGTCGCCTCCCGAGGTGTCCCAGCGCGAGGCAGGGAGAAGGGTGAATGGCAAGTCATCTCCGTGCTGTGGGGACTCGCAGCTAGGCGCGGACTCCCAAGGGGAGGCCGCGCCCGGCCATTACCCGGGTCCCCACTCGGAGACGGCCCTCACGTGCCCCATTGTTGTTCCCCCTCCTCCCTTCTCTGTCGACCCCCCTCCCCCACCTCCTTTTGGGGGGGGAGAAAAATTTGGTTCCGGGGGGGGATCTCTACTTTGCCCACCCCGGACCAAGCCACCCCAGTCTCCCCACGGGAGGGGATTCTGGGCGCGTGGCAACCTGCTCTGCAGGTCTTCCCGCTATCCGGCCGGTCTCCCCTGCTGGGGGAGGCCCGTGCGTGTCAGGCGGTTCCGGGCAGTCAGCCCGCTCGTCTTCGGGCGGGACTGACACCCAAGTCGGACCTGACCTCCCTCCGACTTGGCCAGGTTGTTCCCTTCATGGAGGTCAACGCACCAGTGACCCTTGGGGTTCGGGTCACAGTATGGCTGGTGCCCACGGGTGGTTACCCCCATTCTACCCGTACTGGGGTGCACCTAGGGTGCACACTGGGTTGCCGGGAGCACCAAGGGCCAGCCCCTTGTCCGCTCCCCACCGGACCCAACCCAGCACATCTCACAGGGTGACACACACAGCCCCGACAAGTGGGATCGACTTCTTGTCGGTCAGGTCGAGCTCCTCGACCAATATTGCCACTCTGTCCACAAATCGGGCCTCTGTCAACCCACAGGTGACCTCCACGGTCACAACGGCCTCCTTGTCAAGACCGACGGCTGCTCAAGGGCCCTACTCGGCCCGGCGAAGCCGGCAGTCCCCACCTGCCCAGCCCTCGGTCCTACAGTGAGATGAGTGGGTGTTTGTCCCCACACAGCACTCGTGGGTCACTCTTGCATCCAGGGGCGCCCTCTCTGAAAAGGTGTGGCACCCACCATCCCAAGCATGGTTGGACCTACGGTCCACACGCTCCCCACCCGCTTCAGGTGTCAAGGACATAACAGTGGCGGCCATGGTCCCGGCTCGGGATCGTCCCAGCTCATCCCGCTGGGCTGACCACAGCTCACAGGACGCCCCAGTGGGTACATCCACTTGGGATGGCACCCAGCAGGGGATGGACTGCGAACAAGAGTGGGAGCCCCTGTCTTCGGATGAGGACGAACAAGCAGATGAACACTCTTCGCCCACATCCCAGGGGGGACAGATTGAGCCCATGCCTCCCTAGGGACCAGCCTGAACCAAACTCGGACTTTGCCGAGCTCCAACTGACCCTCCCCAATAGGGTCACGTATGCCGAATCAGTCCCTCAGGCTACTTTGTTACCCTTGACCCTCCTTACGCCATGTGACTCTAACTCCAGAACCACAAGGCAACTCAGAGTGCCAGAAATGGTGCAGGTATGGCTTAATAAGCCAGCCCGCACTGTCAGGGGTGCTGCTTCCATCCCTCCTCCAGGCAGGGAGTCCCTCTCTGCCCCGGGCGCCTTTTCCCCGGGAAAGTTTCTTTGAGATTCCTCCAAGGGAGGGGTGTGGTCCTGGTACACACAGGACCACCCTGCCTACAGCGGAGCAGAGCCCTCCGCACAGGACAGGATGTTGGTCTCACAGCGCACCACCTTCCCCACTTCAGCTAACCTATACTTTAAAACGTTAGCAAAGTGGGACAAATTGGCCCGCCGCTGCCCCCTCGAGGTTTCCACGGCGTACACCTTCGACACGTTCCTTCACAGGGCCAATGACCTGTGGGAACAGTGTCCGGTTAATCAGGACAAGGGGTCTCCTTCCTCAGTCCCGCCGGGCCTCTTCACCGACCAGAGGTTACACGCTTTTGGCAATAGGGTAGCATCTGGTCTCACGGCAGCTGCAGACACAGCTACCAGCCTTCACTTCAGTACTGTGCTAGCGCGGCGTGATGCCATTTTCAGCCTCTCTAACATTCCTGTGGAGGAGAGGGCTGCCCTGCGGTCCATCCCAGCACAGCAGCACTCCCTCTTCGGCCAGTTCCCGCCCCATTTTGTCAGCCACAGGGCAGGGACAAACAGGGAGGTGGCCTCATATTTGGCCCACACCTCTCATGGGCTCCAGGGTTCTATGCCATTGAAGAGACCGGCCACCAGGGCCCCTCCATATACCACGCCGCCTGTCAAGGCAGCGTGTGCTGAATCAGGGTCAGAGGAATAAACCACCTTATGTCCGTCCAAGCCGACTGGCCATGCCCAAGGCCAGAAGGCAGCACCCCCAATGACTGGGCCCCGATTCAGCACCACCAGTCGTTCAGCCCCTCCAAGTAGGAAACTTGTCCCGGCATGCACATCAGTGGTGTGCTCTGGGACTCAACGACGGGATTATGTCGGTGCTAGAGTCTGGGTACATGCTGTCTTGGGTGGAGGACCTCCCCCCTCTAAGATCCACTCCTCCTCCTTAGGTGCCCAGCTCGACGGAGCAGGAGAGCGTCCTAGAAAAAGAGATATCGCACCCACTCCTCATGGGGCTATATCTCAACTCTCGGACCCGGGCCCCGGTTTTTACGGCTGGTTGTTGGTGATTCCAAAGGTCTCGGGAGGGTGGAGACCAGTTTTGGACTTGTCCCCCCTCAACAAATTCCTCCCCAAAATCAAATTCAAGAGGGACACACAGGCACAGATTCGGGAGACCATCCAACAAGGTGATTGGCCTACCTCTATCGATCTGGAAGATGCTTATTTTCATATACTCATCCATTCGGCATCCCGTCGGTACCTGAGGTTCGTGTGGAGGGACAAGGGGTTCCAGTTCCCGGCCCTCCCATTTGGTCTGTCCCTTGCCCCTTTCCTGTCTACCAAGGTGCTGCGGGAATTGGTGTCCATCGTCCGCTCGGAATCCATTTGTCTCTGTGTGTACCTGGACGACTTGCTTATCCTGGCCCAGTCGCAGGCCCTGTGCCTGAGTCATACGGCCAGACTTCTAGACCTTTGCTCCCAACGGGGCTTCCTCATGGACCAGCAGATATGCGATCTGTCCCCACGTTAGTCCTTCGACTTCTTAGGGATGAGATTCGACACGCGGTCTATGATAGTCTCTCTGGCGCCAGATCACTGGGACCGTCTGGCAGGCCTCCTCAGCCACTGGCGCCACTCCTCCCAAGATACAGCGTGGACACTTTCTTCCCTCTTGGGCATGATGGAGTCCACGGCACCTCTCATTCCCCTGGACAGGGTTCTCAAGCGCCCTCTCCAGAGGGCACTGAGGTTACGCCAGTCCCAGAGCACTCAGCCATGGGATACCCAGATATGTCTGGGCGAGTGGTTCCTCGAGGTGACATCAGAGTGGTTAATCACCCCCCTTCGGACACAGGGGGTGCCCTTAGCCCCACCTACTCTTCAGGTGGTACTCTTCACAGACGCCTCCTCCCTGGGCTGGGGAGCCCACATGGACTCACTCTATGCAGCAGGGACTTGGTCCCCGGAGGAGCGCCTGTGCCACATCAATGTTCTGGAACTGGAGGCAGTTCGCAGGACTCTCCTGCACTTCATGGGGGAGGCCACTGCCAAGACCATCCGCTTGTTCACGGACAAGACGACGGTCGCATGTTATGTGAACAAATGGGGGGAGCGCACTCGGCAGACCTCTCCATGCGGACTGAGGCTCTCCTCCGTTGGTGCCACAGCAAGGGCATTGCACTTTCAGCGAGACGCTGAGCAGGAAAAACCAACTTCTTGGCAGATGCTCTTAGCAGGTCCAAGAGTGTCATACGCACAGAGTGCACCCTGGACAAGGACAGCCTTCAGGGGGTGTGGGAACAGTGGTTTCGGCCGATGGTGGACCTTGTTCAACAAGAGACTTCCCACTTCCGTCTCTTCGGTTGCCGACCCAGAAACGTGGGCAGTGGATGCTCTCTCTCTAGATTGGAGCAGTCTGATTGCCTCCGCGTTTCCTCCCTTTCCAATTCTGTCCAAGGTGATACGGAAAGACAGATTGGAACACCCGCAGCTGATCCGCATTGCGCCGAAATGGCCAGTCCAGACCTGGTTTCCGGACCTTCAGTCCCTGACACATGTTCCCACCCCTGGAACTTGAAACCAAATCTCATCTGCTGAGGCAGCCTCGCTCAGGCACTCCGCATTCCAATCCTCAACTGCTCCACCAGCACGCATGGCTGCTGTGCGGTCGGAACTGTCAGCATCACCATTGAAGTCCTCGACCCCTCGGTCGGCCTCTGTGTCGGCTGTGCTGACCCAGGGGTGTGCCTCCTCTGACCTCCTCTCCATAGTCACCAGAGCAAGGAGGCAGGGAACGGAGACTTTGTATGACTTTCGCTGGAAGAAATGGTTGCGGTGGTGTACAGCTCAGGGCATTACCCCTACGAACCTTACGAGCATGCAGCTGGCCAACTTTCTGGCTCTCTGCTCCTCGGTTCATCCTGTCTGCTAGTTCTGGGCGAGGGTACAGGTCTGCCTTCTGTACCACATTGCAAACAGCTAGGTGGTTCCGCCTTGGAAGCGGATTGCCTGCTCAGAGAGGTGGCTAGGGGTGCCCCTCTGAAGGAAGCTAGAGACCCCAGAAGAGTGCCCCTCTGGGACTTGTTCCTGGTGCTGGATTTCATTCGAAAACAGCCCTTCCTACCATTGGGGACTATTCCTTTTGACATCCTCACCCTCAAGACCACTTTCCTTCTGTGGCTGGCCACAGGCAGTCATAGAAGTGAGCTGCATGGGCTTAGTGGAATGCCACAAGATCTGGCCTTCCACAGAGATGGTTCCATCACTATTCGTTTCCTTCCAGAGTTTCTGGCTAAGAACCAAGACCCTGAGGTTCCTTCCCCCTCTCTGAGAGTCAGACCTTTGTCTGATATTCTTGCCCAAGATGATGAGGATAGGCACCTGTCCTGTTCGGTGTCTCAAATATTATTGGGATAGGTCTCGCCATAGGCGTTCTTCTCAGAGGTGTCTGCTCATCTCCCTCAATGAGAATTACAAGAAAGACATCGCTGCAGGCACCATTTCCCGCCAGGTTTCCCAAGTCATTCGTAGAGCCTACTCTCATGCACACAGGGATATCAGCTGTCTTCATCCCAGAGCACACGAAGTGCGGGCCATAGCTACTTCGGCTGCTTTCCAGCACTCAGTGCCAACGCAGCATGTCTTGGAGGCAGCCTTCTGGTGGTCTGAGAATCCCTTCATCAACTTCTACCTCAGGAATTTCCGTATGACCAGGGCTGACGGTTCCAAGGGGATTTCCTTTGTCGCGGCTAACACTGCCGTCTCAGTTACAAGGGCTCCCCATATGAACCAGTAGGCGTTGCCCTCCTCCATTTGCTTTAAATTCTGCATCAGTTTGACATGGTACAGTATATGACACCAAAAGGAGGAGTTTGTATTATACTCCATGTTTGGTGTTAAATATACTTACCATGTCAAACTCGAATGCCCGCCCGTCCGTCCCCGCGTCTCCGCCGTGGTTCTCATGGGGCATTTTTGTTCATGGCCACGGAATGATTAAGCGCTTATAGTTTTTAGAGGCGTTTGATTGGCTGAGAGCGGGTGGGCCCGTCTTTTCACCGTTAGCCGCGCGAAATTTGGCCAAGCAGAGCAAACCAATAGGCCTAGTTTGCATCAGTTTGACATGGTAAGTATATTTAACACCAAACATGGAGTATAATACAAACTCCTCCTTTTAATACTGTTCCTAAGATGTCAATAGAAATTTTATCAATTACTGGTTTATGGAAAAGGACATAATGCTTGAAAGCAAAACACAAAGTAAACAATTTATATTCTAAGCTCAATCGTTTTATTTTTTTTTTATACAAGAAGTAAAAGGTTGTTTTGGGGAAAGTCTTCAAAAAAAAAAGGTTCAGGAACAAAGCCAAAGAAAAGATGGAACATGGATGTTTAGGGCAATTAATTGCTTGCAGAAAATCAGACTGGTTTTCGACGTTTGATCTCTACACTGTTCTTAAAGCGTGGGCTTATCTATTTGCAGTTAAGAAACAAAAGCTAAACTATGCTTTCACTGGTTATAAAAGGGCATTTGACTCCATTGTGGCATAAAGTATTCATACAAGGCAGTTCTGATAAAGTATTCCAGGTTCAAGTAAGCGAGTATAATCAGATGAAATCGCGCATGTTCTTTGATGAAGAAGATATTTTTTCTGAAGTTTTTAAGGGTGTGCGACACGGAGAAAATCTTTCACCTGTGCTATTTTCTTAATGTCTAAATGATCTTGAACAGCATGTGGTTGATAACGAATGTTCTCCTCTTAGATTGATTTTACCAGAACTTGATTAGAACGTTTCATTCGTTTACTTGTACTTTTACATGCAGATAATACAGTTGTGTTGACTGACACCAGAAGTGCGTTGTAGAGAGAACTTGATGTTTTACACACTCATTGTTAAGAATGGAGATTTGATTTTAACCCATGTAAGACCAAAGTTGTTATGTTTCATAGCAGAAAAAAATATCTACGTGATATATGAATTTTGTTTTCGACATCAGAGAGTAGAGGTTATCAATTAGCTTAGATATTTAGGTGTTTAATTTAGCAGAACGGGTACATTTTTCAAAGGAAAAATGCTTATGGGCAGGCAATGATTTTTTTTTTTTTTTTTTTTCACTCTTACAAATGGCTACGAGACAAAACTGGCCTATTGTTGTTTGTGTGGAGCTTTATCAGTATATTGTGATACCAGTTTTGTTGTATGGTTGTCAGATTTGTGAATGATTATTAAATAAAATGAATATTTTGGGAGGAAGAAAATCAGCTAGAATTCTTAAAACACTTGCTCGGTTTGAATAGAACTGTCATGACGTCTGTCCTAGTTTAGAACTAATAAAGTCAAGAGTGGTCAGATTTTAAGACAGACATTGTATCACCTCCGTCAGAAAACGTTTTGTACGAATTGTATAATATACAATTTAATTATGCAATAAATTTTGGTTGAAACAGACTTCGACTGTGTCTGAGAATCGCAATCGTAAACAAAAAATGGTCAGGCGATTATGTCAGACAAGAGCTGCAATATGTCTCTGTTCGGCGAAAATGGCGTGATTCGCAAGAGCTTAGCAGTTGTTTTTTTTTGTTTGTTTGTTTGTTTGGTTTGGTTTTTGTTTTTTTGTTTTTTTTGTTTTTGTTTTTAATTCAGAGCTCACTTTGGAAAAGAGAAATATATATTTCACCTTCCACATACCTTGTCATATGTATTTCAATTTCAGTTTAGTTGTTGTTATCACAAACTGTTGTTGTTATCACAAACTACCTATTGAAGTTGAAGGACATCGCAACATTCCACCAGAAATGCGCTTTTGCCGTAACTGTGATAATTATGAATGTAATTGGAGATGAATTTTATTTTTATTAGAATATCCAAAATTTAATGATTTCAAAATAAGTTTATTCCTCAAAAGCACATGAGACCAAAGTATGTTTTAGTTTTGTAATTTATTCAAAGGAGGGTGAGAAGTGTGCTTACACCTTTGAAAATTCATAAAGAAGAAAAACATTGACATGTGACGTGTTCTCTCTCTCTCTCTCTCTCTCTCTCTCTCTTACGCTGCTGGTCAAGCATCTGTTTAGAAGACGTGGTGTAGCGTGTATGGATTTGTCCGAACGCTGTCACGCCTCCTTGACGGTAACTGAACTTATCTGAACTTATCTGAACTGTACGGCTTTATTTTATCACCGATTTCATGTGTCAGAATGACTTTTAAGATTTGTTCATTATTGCTTATTACGTCACCAAATGAATTTGCTTTTAATGTGTTTTTTGTTTTGTTTTGTTTGGGATGATTTGTTTGGGGGGTTTACCCAAAACAAGGCATATGTCTGCAAGCTCTCACACATTCTTGAATCTGAAACTGGGTTGCTCCATGTAAGCTACTTTTTAAGTCTATAAAGCATCAAATCCATACTGATTGTTTTCTTATCAATTTTGGTCAAGCGTCATCTGTTCTATTTTTGATTCTGTGACCGCGATTTTCTTCCCGCGTCCTTTTTTATTTATTCTCTTTTTATTATTATTATTATTATTATCATTCTTCTTTTTTCTAATTAAGTTTTCCGTCCATTTAGAAAATCTAGTGATTTGTCTGAGACCCTTCACTTACTTAGGTTAATTAGGTTAACATAACCTTAGATTAAGCTTCCCTTGCTGCATGTGAGTATATACTTGAGTATATACTTTTCTTGCTTGCTTGCTTGTTTGTTTTTAATTGGTTTGGTTTTACTTAGATCATTGTGAGTGGATCAATTGGGGTTTTTTTTTGTTGTTGTTGTTTTTTTGTTGTTGTTGTTTTTTCGTGGGGGGGGGGGGGGGGGGGGGGCGGGGGGTTGCTTTCTCTGTGTGGGTGCTTTGTTCTTTCTGTATCTGTAAAAACATTTTGATAGTTTCATTTGCAGTAGCATTTGCTTGAGTTGAAAAAGAAATTACGTGTTTTTAAATATAGAGTCGGTCTGCTTTAAATTCAGACAGCAAGTGTTTGGTTTCTTTTTTCTTTTTCTTTTTTTTTCTTTTTTTTAAGGGTGGGGTGGGGAGGTTGTTTGTTTGTTTTTTGTTGTTTTTGTTGTTTTTGTTTTTGTTTTGGTTTTTTGTTTGTTTGGTTGTTGTTGTTTTTTAAGTATTTGCTCTGCTGAATTTTCATCCCACTGAAAAGTGAAAATACATTGCCTGTTGTAGACGCTTTCTATATTGGTGTATTCAGATTTTGCTCTGTCTCTCTGTCTCTCTCTATCTATATATATATATATGTGTGTGTGTGCGTGTGTGTGTGTAGATTAGATTAGATTAGATTAGATTATATACATTGATTGATTGATATCGTTCAGTTTCTAAATGAATATATCTTCTGTCTAGATAGTTTACCTCCCTTTCGTTGTTTCTTCTCTCACTCTTTTGTTGTATATTGTATTTTGTTATATTGCATTGTAGGCTACTGTATTGCTGTATTGTAAGCTACTGTACTGTATTGTGTTGTGTTTTATTGTATTGTAGACTACTGTATTGCGTTATATTACCTTTTGTCACAACATATAATTTCAAAAGCTTCCAGTTGGGCCAACAGCAGAGTGAGAACTGTATGATCAACGGTTTCTCCACTGCAATGGGAAGTCATTTGCACCTTAGTCTTTTGTAAAGAACTATGACTCTGAAATTAGGAGGCTTCTTCTTCTTCTTCTTCTTCTGCGTTCACTCGTATGCACACAAGTGGGCTTTTACGTGCATGACCATTTTTACCCTGCCATGTAGGCAGCCATACTCCGTTTTCGGGGATGTGCATGCTGGGTATGTTCTTGTTTCCATAACCCATCGAACGCTGACATGGATTACAGGATCTTTAACGTGCGTATTTGATCTTCTGCTTGCATATGCACACGAAGGGGGTTCAGGCACTAGCATGGTCTGCACATATGTTGACCTGGGAGATCGTAAAAATCTCCACCCTTTACCCACCAGGTGCCGTCACCGTTATTCGAACCCGGGACCCTCAGATTGACAGTCCAGCGCTTTAACCACTCGGCTATTGCGTCCGTCAAAATTAGGAGGCAAGATTGCACTGTTTCTTAATGCTGCAGCAGCCTTGGGGGCTACTTGGCCCTTGGAATTCGTCCCGACGCCGAGTGTCCTAAAACACTCTTGACCCAGAGAATAGGCAAGACAATCTCCCCCTATAATCAAATTCTAGCCTAGGACAGTCAGGACAGCAGGTGCCTCCTCTGTTGTTGTGGTGGTCATAGTCGGACACGACTGATTATCATGCAGAAACAGTTCTCTGTGTAAAGTTCGGGGACAGCGCTTCACCACGTGCAGCGCAGCCCTTTCAAGTGTGCTTTGTTTTGTTTTGTTTTTTGCAAACAAAGTGCGGCTGATTTCCCAGAATCTTGCTAGGAATTTTTCTTTCGTGAAATCCAGGAAGTAATTTTCTGTAATGTATTTTAGTATAGTTTCAAATGTTCATCTTTAATTCTACTGATTCTCCTTCTGTCCGATTTCCCGCAACTCACCCTCCGCTTTCTCTCCTACCTTTTAAACCATGACAATCAGATGTGGAATTTAGTACTTCAACAAAATGTCCACAATCACCACCACAATGTCCTATTTCAACGTCCTAAATTATTGTACATATTGGTAACATTTCAATGGCTGGTTACATTTTCATGGTTTGTGAGACCAAAACGGAAAAAGCAAGATGGTGTCACGTTAGTTTAGTGACTGAATCGTATACATCTCCATATGTATTTATTTTGAATGGATTTTCAGTGTGTCGTTTGACTGCACTGTTATTATTTGCCATGCATTTCTACAGTGTTTTCTACAGTGGTATGTCCACATATAGCTTTTTCAGTTTCTGAGGCAGCTCTCAGACTCGGATGATCAGCATTGTTGCATTCTTCAGTCTAATATCATCATCTTTGATGAACAGACTTTTAATAAATAAACGAACGATTGTTGTATTCTTCTGTCTGTGTGTTGCTTTATGGAAAAAAAACCAAAAAAAACCATGCCTTTGCCCCTTTTTTCCCATTTAGCATTGTGTGTAGTGTGTGGACGATATAAGTAGGGCGAGGACTGTGTGAAAAAACTAAACAAATAAATGCTCATCAGTTTCCTCAGTTTGTCGGGGAAAAAAATTGTTTTTCAATGAAGAATGTTTGCTTCTCTCTCGTCTTGTGTGTGTGTGTGTGTGTGTGTGTGTGTGTGTGTGTGTGTGTGTGTCAGTAGTAGTGTGTGTGCCGGTGTGTGTGTGAACTCAGAACTCATTTAATTGTCGTAAAACCAATCATAGGAATCATGGACACTATAAACTAAACACAACAAGCAAACTTGCGGCAAAAAGTAAAAGCAATAAGTTGTGAGCACATGCAGGATATTCCATAAGAAATAATTATGGACTGCGAACTTTAAAGCATTCATATATGTATTTTGCCAGTTCTGTTTGGAAATAACTTTGTGGCAACAGAGAACTCGGCCTTTGGATTATTGTGTTGCCAGCGCCACTCTGGCCAATGATTCGAAGACTGGGAATTAACTGTCACAAGTAGGCGAGATCTCAAGTCAGAGTATACACTACACTTGTCCAGAAAATGCGGTTCATCCACTATAACTCCACATGCTTTACATAGCCGGTCTTTCCTAGTTACGTTGTAGTGACGTCCTCGCTCAATTTCAAGTTCATGTGCACTTATTCGCAATCGACATAATGCTCCTCTATGTTAAGTATTTTTGCAGCTGATCAGGTAAGGTTGTAATGTATAAGTGTGTCTAAGTGTTTGCAATTTTGCAATAAAAGGAGGGCCTTGAAATGGTCCCGTTCTTTGTGCTGTTCCAAAATTGAACATATTTATCCTGTAGTTTATTCATAGTGACAAAATATTTTGGTCGCTTAATGTTGAGTGTGTCTTGGTTCTCCACACGTGTGTGTGTGTGTGTGTGTGTGCCAGTGCGTGCGTGCGTGCGTGCGTGTGTGTGTGTGTGTAGATAAACGCAGACTGGCCTCATGTATCTGGTTATGATTTGGCTGAAAATTACTTGGGAGTTAGTATGCCGCAAGCAGACTGCACTGATTGAGCCAACTTTCCCGATTAAAAGATCGTCTAGAAAGAATACCAACAGTGCGACAAATGATGATCAAATTTTGTCCTTTCTTCAGTGGTTGTCAGTGGAAGCAGGAGCCAGAGGATAATGTGCCTGCAGTTGTGTGTGTGTGTGTGTGTGTGTGTGAGTGTGTGTGTGTGTGTGTGTGTGTGTGTGTGTGTGACCCACCGCGGTGTCTGTGTGTGTCACGGTTTATCACAGTGTGTGTGTGTGTGTGTGTGTGTGTGTGTGTGTGTGTGTGCCTTACATCCTGGTCATCCACTGCATCCGTTTCCATCTCCAGTCGTCTTGACTTCGTCTTGCCACTGGATACAGACGGTCTCGAACAAGAGAGTGAGGTCGACGGTGCGCAACTCCTCCTCACTATAAACAAAGTCATCGCGCAAGTCATCAGTTATCCTTCATCTCATACCATCATTTTCCCCAAGCCCTGTGGCGACAGGCGAGCGACAAAGCGACAGGTGTGGGTACACTGGCAGTCGTAGCCGCGGACCTGCAGACAGGCGGCTCAGCCCTCTTCAGGACAGCACTGCTCACCTCCATGGCATGAGGAAGGGGCTAGAAAAGGTGCCCTAAACATTGCCTGCTCCACACCACCCTAGTCAGCATACCGCGGCTGACGGGGACCCTACTCAAGCGGTCGACACACAAAAGAAAGAAAGAGGAAAACAAGGAGCACCCCATTGACCATTGCCACATGGAACGTGCGTACGCTTCTGGACAGAGGCGACTCAGCCAGACCACAGAGACGCACAGCACTCATTGCGAGTGAACTAGCCAGGTACAACATCGACATCGCTGCCTTAAGTGAGACCAGACTGGCAGAAGAAGGCGAACTCTGTGAGCGAGGCGCAGGCTACACCTTCTTTTGGAGTGGTCGCGGACCTGAGGAGAGACGTGAGGCTGGAGTTGGCTTTGCAGTGAAGACAACCCTTGTTGGCAAGCTGGCTGGCCCCCCGAAAGGAGTGAACGATCGCCTGATGACGATGAAACTCCCTTTATGCAACGGGAAGAAGTTTACCACCATTGTCAGCGCCTACGCGCCCACCATGACCAACCCGGATGAGATCAAGGACAAGTTCTACGAGGACATGACCGCTGTCATCACCACTGTTCCCAACGCAGACAAGCTCATCATTCTTGGTGACTTGGTGATTGGGAAGCATGGAGTTGGTAACTGTAACAGCAATGGCCAACTACTTCTCCATACATGTGCCGAGCACGACCTTCTTATCACAAACACCGTCTTCTGCCTCCCTACCCGTAACAGGACGTCATGGATGCATCTCGCTCTGGGCATTGGCATCTCATCGACTTTGTCATCGTCAGGAAGAGGGACAGGCAGGACGTACGAGTCACGAGGGCCATGTGCGGCGCCGAGTGCTGGACAGACCACCGCCTTATCGTCTCCAAGCTTAACCTCCGCATCCAGCCCAAGAGACGGCCTCAGGGCATGAAAGCACCCAAACGCCTGAATGTCAACAAGCTGGAGCTAGGCAACATCAAGCAGAGCTTTGCTGACACCCTGGAGGAACGCCTTGAGTCCACCGTGCTGGACAACCAGAATGTGGAGGCAGCATGGGGCGCACTGCATGAGACGGTGTACAACACTGCCATGGAGTGCCTGGGGCCTTCTGCCAGGAAGCACAAAGACTGGTTTGATGAGAACTGCACTGAGATCAAGCAGCTGCCGGAAGACAAACGCCAAGCCTACAGAGCCCACATTGAAGATCCCAAGTCACAGTCAAAGAAAGACATACTGAATAGCGCACGCAGCACCATCCAGCTGAAGCTGCGGCAGATGCAGGATCCCTGGTTGAGCAACAAAGCTGATGAGATACAGGGCTTTGCAGACAGGAACAACATGATGAACTTCTATAACGGCCTGAAAGAAGTTTACGTTCCCACCACCGCTGGATCTGCTCCACTCCTCAGTGCTGATGGTTCTACCCTTATCACTGACAAGGACGGGATCCTTGAGAGATGGGTTGAACACTTTGACAGCGTACTGAACCGCCCTTCCACCATCAATGATGAAGCCATCGACTGACTCCCCCAGGTGCCAGTCAGTGAGTCGTTGGATGCCATTCCAACTTTGGAGGAGACTCAGAAAGCTATCTGTCTGCTATCCAATGGCAAAGCCCCTGGCTCAGACTCCATTCCAGCTGAGGTCTACAAAGAAGGTGGTATGGCGCTGACTGAGAAGTTTCATCAGCTGTTCCAGCTCATCTGGCAGCATGAGGCAGTTCCACAGGACTTCAAAGACGCTTCCATCATACACCTGTACAAGCGCAAAGGAAATCGTCAGGCCTGTGACAACCATCGTGGAATATCCCTGCTGTCCGTCGCAGACAAGACCCTGGCCAGAGTGCTACTCAACCGTCTCATAGCGCACCTTGAGCAAGGTCTCCTACCAGAGAGCCAATGTGGCTTCCGGAACGAACGCGGGACTATCGACATGGTGTTTGCTGCCAGGCAGCTCCAGGAGAAGTGTCAGGAACAGAACGCCGACCTTTACTCCACCTATGTCGATCTGACCAAGGCCTTCGACACTGTTAGCAGAGATGGCCTTTGGAGAATCATGGCGAAGTACGGATGTCCCAGAAAGTTCATTTCCATCATACGGCAACTACACGATAGGATGCTGGCCCGAGTCCAAGACAACGGAGAGATTCAGAACCATTCCCTGTCTCCAACGGAGTCAAGCAAGGGTGTGTTCTTGCCCCCACCCTGTTCAATCTCATGTTTTCAGCCATGCTGACAGATGCCTTCAGAGACGCTGACGTAGGCATTGGCATCAGGTACCGCACAGATGGCTCACTCTTCAACCTCAGGAGGCTTCAAGCAAAAACCAAGGTGAGGACAGACACCGTCAACGACTTCCTGTTTGCTGATGACTGTGCTCTCAACGCTGCCTCCGAAGCTGACATGCAACACAGCGTCGACAAGTTCTCTGCTGCCTGTGACAACTTTGGCCTCACAATCAGCACAAAGAAGACTGAGGTGATGCACCAGCCAGCTCCAGGAAAGCCTTACGTTGAACCAAACATCATCAACGGGCAACGACTGAACGCGGTGGACAAGTTCACATACCTGCGCAGTAGACTCTCTCGCACAGTTGTCATCGACGACGAGGTGAATGCCAGACTCGCCAAAGCCAGCGCTGCCTTCAGCAGACTCTATAAGAACGTTTGGAACAGGAGAGGCATCACCCTGGAGACGAAGCTCAATGTATACAAGGCCATAGTTCTCACCTCACTGCTCTATGGATGTGAATCATGGACGGTCTACAAACGTCACGCCAAAAAGCTGAACCACTTCCACACCACCAGCCTCAGAAAACTTCTCGGCATAAAGTGGCAAGAGAAGATTCCTGACAAAGAGGTGCTCACTCGTGCAAACTTGCCCAGCATCTACACCATCTTGATGCAGGCCCAGCTGCGCTCGGCAGGCCATGTAGTTCGCATGCCAGACCACCGGCTCCCCAAGAAACTGCTATACGGCGAACTCCAACATGGCAAGCGCTCCCATGGAGGCCAAAAGAAGCGCTTCAAAGACACTCTGAAAGCTTCTCTGAAGGCCTTCATCATCAGCCACGACACATGGGAGCTGAATGCAATGGACAGACCAAAGTGGCGTTTAGCTGTCCACAAAGGCGCCAAATCCTGTGAGGCCAACAGAATCGCTGCAGCAGAGCAACGCAGACAGGCCAGGAAAAGCAGTGCCAGCAAGTCCCTGACAGCCGCCACCATCCGCTGTCCACACTGCGTCAGAACCTTCCGGGCGCGGATTGGCCTGGCCAGTAATCTGCGCACCCACAGAGCCCAACCCACCTACCCCCAGGATGACTTGATGGTCCTCGTCGATCCGCGCGCGCGCGACGGACTGCCACTGAGTGAGCCGGCGGTCGCCAAGTGAGTGTTGCCGTGCGTATGCGTGTGCTTGGGTGCAAGTAAGTCAGTGGTACCGACCGAGAATCCAGATCCACGCACACGGACAGAAACAGGCACCATGCTGACTGGGGACACATCCCGCAGTGACACACACGGCACACACACAGACACAGACACACCGGCACACACTGACTACACACACACACACACACACACACACACACACACACACACACACTGGCACACACACACACACACACACACACACACACCGTGGCACTGACACACTGACACACACACACACACACACACACACACACACACACCGTGGCACTGACACACTGACACACACACACACACACACACACACACACACACACCGGCACCATACACGGGCACACTGCACACACACTGACACGCATTTACACTTAATTTACTTCAGAATTGCGTTAATGGTTTCTGATTATTATTATCATTATCAGTGAATTGTTACTTTTAAATATAATTGTATGTTAGTTATGCAATTTTTTGTTAGTTTTCATCCTCAGTTTTCTGTTTTCCTCTTTAGTCCCTCTCCCCTCCCCAGTGTCCCCCGGGCCCTCAGTCACCCCCTCCACGCGCACGGTCACTCACATTCATTCGCTATGATTGATGGCTTTGAAGTCAGGGCCAAGGTTTCCAGCACCTTATTACGAACAGTTCAACTGGTACTGGGCTGCTGCTGCTGAATAAACCTCGCAACACAGATAAATCGACCAGGTAGTAAACTGAGACGGTAAATTAATTCGGTGGGCTAAAGGGCGAGCACTGCGAGCCCACGATTGAGAAAATGGCGTCTGGACTGCCGAGGTCAGGCTGCTTCGAAGTATACATTCGACAGCAGTGGTGTCCTGTCAGCGTTACCTTACATGAGGATTCGTTGACCCTCACACTGACAGAACACCCAGAACCGACGAATGCATTCAATGGCACTTTGGATGCAGCATGTCATGGGTATGTGAACGGCAGTCCTGATCTTCCCGACAGCATCGCTGGGCAGAAGCGACTGGTGCGGGTTGTGAAGGGAGAACAAAACGGACTTGGCATCAGCATCAAAGGTGGTAAAGAAAACAGAATGCCTATCTTGATCAGTAAGATCTTTAAAGGCATGGCTGCGGATAACACGGAAAAACTGTATGTGGGTGATGCCATCATATCTGTGAACGGCGAAGACATGCGCGAGGCAACCCATGACGATGCTGTCCGTGCCTTGAAGCGAGCTGGTAGGATCGTTGAACTGGAAGGTGAGCTGTTACATCAACTCCTTTTAGCCTACTGCTTTCATACTTTTTTCCACGGTGTATAGAGTGAAATGTTAAGAAAACTGAGAGAAAAAAATCACGCATGTAATGTTTGTTAGATGGTACATACATCCCAGACTATTGCTCTAGTACTGAAGAAAATGCAAAAATTGCACATAATTTTGCATTGTAGAAAAAACGTTTTGATAATACTACTAGTTTTTATTTGTTAAATGTTTTCTTTTTGTTTTAATAAGAATTTTAAGTTTTATTATCAACACTTAGAAAAAACGATAATCTTTATACAATGCAATTTCACACACACACACACACACACACACACACACACACACAAACACACACACTCAGATATGATAATATAACATATCTGTATTAAGTTTATTCACAACAAGATTAAAAAAAAATAAAATAAAAATTTTTTTTTTAAATCACATGGTCATACTGCCCGGGACATGCAGGAGTTAAGGGAAATGAGCGAGCTGACAGACTTGCTGGTAATGCAACACCAACGAGCGGCCTACATCTAGGAAAATCGGAAATCCTCAGAAAAGTCAAAGAATATCAAAAAGAACAGGTACAAGGCCATCACACCATCGATCGCCTCAAAGAAATAAAAGCAGAGAGCGGGAGCGGCCGTAAGTCTAACATGAAAGGTACAGCACGATGCTTTGCAAATCAAACAAATATCGGCATCATTTCCAAACCAACATTGCGCAAATTTCTTCAAAACGGAACAGAGTCTCTGTGGGCTTTTCCAAATACAGTAGACTGAGCAACACACTAGACGCCACATTCTTGGCATCAGAGATCTTTTCCCATCCCTCTTGCGGCCAGTCAGTGGCAGCCTCTGTGCATGTGTGTGTTTGTGTGTATGTGTGGGTCTATGTTTTTGAGTGCGTTTGTGCATGCGTGAGAGTGTAAGTGTACACAAGTGTCAGGAGAGTTCTGTGCATGTGTGTGTGTGTATGTGTGTGTGTGTGTGTGTGTGTGTGTGTGTGAGGGGGAGGTGGGGGTGCAGGGAGGAGGTGAGATAGAGGATGAGGTATGTGAGTGTATGCATGCCTACACTGTGGGAGCATCAGGATATAGAAACGTATATATTATATATATATCTTTGTATATATGTGTGTGGGGTTGGGGGTGGGAGATATGGACGTGTGTGTGTGTGTGCTTGTACAAGTAAGTGTTCATCTGTGTGTGTGTGCGTGTGCGTGTTTGTGTGTGTGTGTGTGTGTGTGTGTGCCGTGGAAGCTGCGATACATAGACTAGAAACTCCGAGTGTGTGGAGGAGGGGGTAGAGGAGGTGCAGGGAAATTTGTGGTGTGTGTGTGTGTGTGTGTGTATTGGAGCTCATGTATGTTTATATGTATTTGACTGTGCTTTCATATCTATGAAACTGCGTTTTGGGGGCATATCTGTTATGCATGTGTGGGTGGGTGTATGTGTGAATGTGTGTCTTCATGTTTTATATTTATTTGCTTATTTATCATCATTGTTGTCTTATTTATTTAATTATTTATTTATTATTATTATTATTATTATTATTACTATTATTATTATTTTATCATTATTTTCATTACTACTGTCTTTTTTTTTCTTCTTTTTTTTTCCCATCATAATTATTATTTATTTATTTATGTATGTACGCTTCTCTCTCTCTCTCTCTCTCTCTCTCTCCCTCTCTCTCTCTCTCTCTCTCTTTTTTTTTTTTTTTTTTTTCTCAAGGCCTGACTAAGCGCGTTGGGTTACGCTGCTGGTCAGGCATCTGCTTGGCAGATGTGGTGTAGCGTATATGGATTTGTCCGAACGCAGTGACGCCTCCTTGAGCTACTGATACTGATACTGATACTCACAACATGCATACAGGCACATGCGCGCGCACACACGCACGCACACACTCAAGCACACATGTACACACTCAAGCACGCACACACACACACACACACACACACACACACACACACAGACTGAGAGAATTAAATGTCAATAAATCATGCACTTCAACCCTTTCACTCATTATCTCACTTCCACTCGCACTTCACCACCATCTGACACCCAAGAAAATGAAGGGAGTGAATTTTTCTTGCCCAGAAGACTTTTTCTGCAATCTTGAGTGAAACAGAAAGAGAATACTATGAACTATGATATTTGGATGTATACATATATGATGTGTAAGGTGTATGTCTAACAAGCTTTAGTAAACTCATTATTATTATGATGTTAACTTTACCATTTACATCAGCACGGCAGTCAAGCCTCAGGGGATATTCATGAGTTAACATTTTTTACCCCATCAGTACAGCTGCACTGCAGTTTCAGTAGACCAGACTCACAACAGCTGAATGTACTGTTGAAGCCATACTTCAATTTCAAACAAAATGCAGGTAACATCATATTTTTTAAAAAAAATAAAATAAAAACTCGCAAACAGTGAGACAGTCCCTTTCATTTAAAAACACTGATGAAAAAATAGAGGCTAATTCCAAGAAGCAAAAAGCGCTGAATTAGGTAGAATAGAACTGATTAAGAAAGTGAAACTGATTCAGTGTGCCAACTGCAGAACGGGAAATTTATACCCATACTCAGTCCAAGGGAAGCAACTGAGTGTTATAGATTATAAATCAGTTTGGGTACAAAGTGTTGATGTGATTATACCTTATGGGACACCTTTTCACTCAAATACTTTTGTCTATCACCCTGGAAAGTAAAGAACTTGACTTTTAAATATGGTGAAATTAGATCTAAATCAAAGTGCACAACAGTGATGCAAGTTTAACTTCAGTGATAATGTTGTTTATACTTGAAAGGCAGATTCATGTGTATGTGTTTATATTCAGAGTATGTACATCTAGTTTATATATAAAGTATAATGTGATAGTGTATTTGGTTTATCATGTCATATAGTATAATAATTAACTATTTAGAGGGAATGAGCTCATTCACATGATGTCCATTGTATTTTTATGGAAATCATCATATTTTTGGTGTTCTTTTTCCATTGTATTGCTTGACACACAATAGGGAAGCAAAGTGTCAGCAGTTCTATGTTTGTGTGCATAGCATAGTGCTTATTACTTGTTATAACATCACACCATTATCAATATCTTGACCTTGGAAAAAATGGTCAAAAAGAAAAAAAGAACTTGACCAGTGACTTTCCCCCTTTTCAGTGAAATACTTAAGTTATAAATATCCATCACCCTGATAAATACAGAACTTAACAACCAGTGTCTTTCCCCTTTCCAGTGAAATACTTAAGTCTGTCAGTATCACCCTGGTAAGTACATAACTTGACAACCAGTGTTTTCCCCCTTTTCAGTGAAATACTTTTATAGTATCACCCTGGTAAAAACTGAACTCGACAGCCAGTGTGCTGTGTCTTTCCCTCCCCCTTTTCTTTGAAATAAATATCTTATTATCTATCACCCTTGTAAATCCAGAACTTCACAACCAGTGTCTTTCCCTTTTTCCAGTGAAATATAATATAGATATCTCACCCTGGCAAATACAGAACTGGACAACATACTTATATCTATCACCCTGGTAAATACATGACAACCAGTGTCTTTCCTCCTTTCCAGTGAAATACTTAGTATCTGTCACCCTGGTAAATACATGACAACCAGTGTCTTTCCTCCTTTCCAGTGAAATACTTAGTATCTATCACCCTGGTAAATACATGACAACCAGTGTCTTTCCCCCTTTTCAATGAAACGCTTATGAATTTATATCTATCACGCTGGTAAATACAGAACTTGGCAGCCAATGTCTTTTCCTCCCCCTTTTCATTGAAATACTTATATCTATCACCCTGGTGAATACAGAACTGAGGACTCGACAACCAGTGTCTTTCCCCCTTTTCAGTGAAATACTTATAAGTTATATCTATCACCCTGGTAAATACAGAATTTCACAACCAGTGTCTTTCCCATTTTCCAGTGAAACATAATATAGATCTATCACCCTGGCAAATACAGAACTGGACAACCAGTGTCTTGTCCCTTTTCCAGTGAAATACTTATATCTATCACCCTGTAAATACATGACAACCAGTGTCTTTCCCCCTTTTTAGTGAAATACTTACGTCAATCACTAGTATCAATATCACCCTGGTAAATCCAGAACGACAGCCAGTGTCTTTCCCTTCCCCCTTTCCAGTGAAATACCTGCGGGAGGTGACGCCTTACTTCAAGAAAGCCTCCCCACTCAGCGACCTAGGCTGGGGCACCCAGGATTCAGCCCAGAAGGACAGTGGTGGCACTGTTGGCGGCGGTGTCGGCGGCGGTGGTGGCAGCAGCAAGGCCCAGTGGTCGGAGACCAAGACGATCCCCCTGCGCCTGTGCTACCTGTGCCGCAACCTGACTATGACAGACCCGGAGAAGCGAACCCTGGAGCTGCACTCGCCGGACGGCAAGGGCCTGTGCGCGCTGCGCTTCCCGGACCCGGCCACGTGCAGCGACTGGTTCAACGCCATCCACTCCAACGTGATGCTGCTGACCCAGCAGGCAGTGCTGGAGGCCAACCACATCATCAGCGCCGTCCCCAATCAGCGCCAGATCCGCCACATGGGCTGGCTCTCGGAGCAGGTAGGATTGGAGGGCTGGGGAGAAAATTGAGGGGGGAGGGATGGGTTAATCCCTTGAGTGCCCCAGGACGGACGTTTCTGTCCATGCATTGTATAATTTTTTTTCTATTCTATCCTAAAATCAATAAATTCATGTGAAATTGTCATAATTTGATTATGTGTTCATTTTCCTGTAAAAGAAAAAAAAATTTTTTAAAGGTATAGGTTGTATAATGCTTTCTTTTAGTAGTTTGCATATATAGGCTTGGCACTGAAAGGGTTAAAAGGTTACAAGTCCCTTAGCCTTTTACAGACCATCAGGGGGCAGTGAATTCACATCCAGGGCTAGGTATAGGAATGTGGGGAGCCCAGACTTCTCCTTCCCCATAGTTTTAACCTTCTCCAGCCAAAGTCAGGTATGTGTCCCATTCACGCCTGGGTGGAGTGAGGAAAGCACACCTTTTCCAAGAACGCAACACCACTGTGAAACAATTAAGGGCCTCAAACCCTTCAACCAGTGAATGCTGGATCAGAAGTACAAGGCCTAACCAATTCTGTCTCGGCAACACCATGAAGAAAAACAGGGGGCAGAGAATGCAGTCTCTTTCTTGTTGATGGGCAACCAACTTCATGGTTGAAGAATCTGCTATTCTGGAGGTGATCAGAGTGGGGTGGGGGGAGGGGGGGGCGGGCGGGGGCGGATGGGAGTTTGTGGAAGGGGTTTGCAGTCGCAGTTGTTGTGTTTTTTTTTGTAATTGTTTTTAATTGTTTGCATGTGAGACTGTTTTTAATCCCACCATTCAGGCAGCCACTTTCCATCCTCGGGAAGGATGCATGCTGTGTGAATGTGCATCATCAATACTATTTGCCTGTAACAAACTGGCCTTTCCTTCCAAAATATGGCAGTGGGATTTAATGTGTGTGTAAGATGCTAAGTTTGCATTCGCACACACAACTTTGGTTTATAGTCTCATTGTCAAGACTTGTACCCTTGCAGGGAATACTCCAAATCGAGTCCAAACCAAGGTTGACTCAGAGGGAAAAATCCCTTTGAATGGAATCACAGCAGTGATTCAAACCCACAACCCCAAAATCACCAGTCTTGAATCAGGTGCTCTGCTGAGCTATACCAACCCCAGGAAAACAAGTTACTGTCTATCACATACTCAGTGTCCCCAAGAACACGACAACTGGTCTTTCAAAAAACTCACTGACCAGTTGCCATCGTAAATTAAATGATGACCCCATTGTCCTCAGGGGATGTTTTGAATGGATACAGGTATTGATTTAACAAGTTTCTGAATGTTTGAATCAAAGTCCATCTGGTATCTATTCTGTGTTGTTGTTTTTTTTTAGTTTGGTCCTGTTCTTGTGGTAAATAGCATGTTTTATTATCATATCATTGTTGAGATGTTTAAGTTATAATTTATTATCAGTCAGTCCAACCTGTCCTTGCTCTTCATCTTGCTGTCTCTCTTGTTTGTTACTTCCTCTGTTACAGTCATCCCACCACCTCTTCCCATCCCCCTCCCCTCCTCCTCACAACTGAAACACCCCACTAAATCCCCCACCCAGCCACATACATGCACTCATTCTTTTTCTCTCTCTCTTTCTCTCTCTCTCTCTCTCTCTGTCTCTGTCTCTCTTTCTCTGTCTCTCTCTCTTTCTCTGTCTCTCTCTCTCTCTGTCACACACAAACACACACACACACACACACACACACACACACACACGTACATGCATACTTTTCAATAAACACACACATACACATGAAATCAGATACTGTTATTTCATTGGTCTCATATAATCAAATGCTGGAAAGATGTTAAAGGAAAGAAAGAAAGATAAAAAGGGGGGAGCACAAGGGTGGGGTGGGGGGGCAGAAAGCATGACACACAATGCTTACGTAGTATTATATAATGTCATGTGAAGAGATTATGTCGCCCAACGTTATCCCTTTATTTCTCACATGGATTCTTACTTTTTGTCTGTTTTTTAGTCGTGGTTTCTTGCTGTGTGTCCTGGTTTTTTGACTCAGTTGTGTAAACAAAGTGAGTCTATGTTTTAACCCGGTGTTCGGTTGTCTGTGTGTGTGTGTGTGTCCATGTGTCTGTGTGTCCGTGGTAAACTTTAACATTGACATTTTCTCTGCAAATACTTTTGTCAGTTGACACCAAATTTGGCATAAAAATAGGAAAAATTCAGTTCTTTCCAGTCATCTTGTTTAAAACAATATTGCACCTCTGGGATGGGCACAAAAAATAAAAAAGAAGCCTAATTATATGCAAACTGCATTTACTGTTATATTTATATTTTTTGTATTCTCTAAACTTGGCACTTTGACCTCTTATTCTGACACAACAACTAGAGGAGTCATTATTATCATTTTTTGTTCAAACAGGAATTTCTTTTGCTAAGCATGGAATTTTTATTTATTTTGCAAATGTTTTGGTGCAGATAGTAAAAAAGGGAAATTACTCTGTAATTAATGCTAGGGGACGTAATTTATCACAAGTGAGTCTTGAAGGCCTTGCCTCTCTTGTTTTGTTTGTTTTTTTCTCAGCTGTAAAATGACAATAAAGTGAATGAATATTTTTTTTTTCTGAACACCCAAAGAACAAAAAAAACAAAAAAACTTTAAAAAAAGGAGCAGATGCCTGACCCAAAGTTCTGATCAGTGCCTTGAGAACCTACCCCAGGTTAATTAAAAGAATAATAAAATAAAAAAGAATACGTTTGAATAAATATATATGTTTTGTCTAAAAAAAAAAAAAAAACCTAACAAGAGAGGCAAGGCCTTCAAGACTCACTTGTGATACACTGAAAAAAAAAATCCAAGCTTTTTATGTATTGTGTATAATTTCAAAATGTAATGTTTAAGATGAGAAAGATCAGTTTAAAGCGAATTAAGTTCCCTAGCATTAATTACAGAGTAATTTCCCTTCTTTACTATCTGCACCAAAACGTTTGCAAAATAAATAAAACTTCCATGCTTAGCAAAAGAAGTTTCTGTTTGAACAAAAAATGATAATAATGACTGCTCTTGTTGTTGGGTCAGAATATCAGATCAAAGTGCCAAGTTTAGAGAATACAAAAAATATAAATATAACAGTAAATGCAGTTTGCATATAATTAGGCTTCATTTTTTATTTTTTTGTGCCCATCCCAGAGGTGCAATCTTGTTTTAAACAAGATGACTGGAAAGAACTGAATTTTTCCTATTTTTATGCCTAATTTGGTGTCAACTGACAAAGTATTTGCAGAGAAAATGTCAATGTTAAAGTTTACCACACACACACACACACACACACACACAGACAACCGAACACCGGGTTAAAACATAGACTCACTTTGTTTACACAAGTGAGTCAATAAAAAAACAACAACAAAAAAACACCCCCAAAAAAGGAGCATATACCTGACCCAAAGCTCTGGTCAGGGCCTCAAGAGCTTACCCCAGGTTAATCCAAAAAAATAAATAAATAAAATAAAAATTTTTTAAAAAGTCCACGGTGAAGGTTTCTGTTGCAGTTGCCAGGGGAAGGGGGCACAACCACTTGGAAGCCGGTGTTCCTGGCGCTGACCGACAAGGACATGGCGCTCTATGACACTGCGCCCTGGAGCAAGGAAGAGTGGGCCACGCCCTTCCAGGACCATCAGTTGCTGGCAACCAGGTTTAGTAGACCTCTTCTCTTGCTGTTTTATATCTTTAATGTATATATATTTATATAGATATATAGAGAGAGATTTTTTTTTTATTATTATTGTTTATAAGAATATTGTTTTGTGCAATAAAATCTTAGATACCCAGAGAGTGAGAAAGAGAGAGAGACCAATGCATATAGGTGTAATAGAAAAGAGTTGTATAATTACAGAGCAAAAAATTTTTTTTAAATTTTTCGGCACTTGTGTTGCAGTTTTTGTTTGTAAATGCATACTGAATTTAAGTTCAGTTCACTCAAGACTTTGAACAGGGACCTTGAAAGAAAGAAAGAAAGAACAATGTGAACTCATAATGATGCATGCATGCATTTGTTTCTCTCTTACACTCATAAATGTGCACATGAACATTTTTTTTTGCCCATGCGTGCTAAGGTACGTGCACACACATGCGCAACACACACACACTTATTTGCAACACAATTACTCATTAGACACACACATGCACTTGAATGCATGAAACAGGTACACACAAATATGCGCACTCACACATACACACATGCAGTTAACTATATCAGTGTATGGAGATGCTGTTAAATGAACGAAGTCATTTTACCGTGACAGGATATTTTGGCCATATATTGAAAAAATCAACATATTTTCACAAACTGACACAGAAATACAAATTAATACATAATTAGAAAGTTCACTATCTCTTCTTTTAACTTTTTAAAACAGTTTTTTTCATTAGATACTTCTAATTATTTTTTTAACATTTGAAAGTTTGTCACTAGATATTGAAAAACAGAAAAATGTAATGTATACTGTGCTCTCTGTCGTAGGGGTCAGTCAGCAAAACTTTTGTCATCACTTTCAAAATCATTGTCTGTTACAAACTTCATAATTATCTTCGTCTTAAAACAATTATCAGAAAATTTGCCACCAGTGTCTTGGAGTCAGGTTGAATGTCTGAACCTTGTTGTGTCACAAATTATGTCACCTCTCACAGTGAGTAAGACCAAAGCACCACCATTTTGGTTGAGAAAGTAACCTTTTTGACATGTGCCAGAACTTGACTGAAAAGTAGTATTTACGCTCGATCTAAGGGGAAAAAACCATGTGTTGGAAAATAGTCACTCTAAAAGCTTGTGTAGTTTCCCTTTATTTGAACTTTGCTTAGTGTATTGAAAAATAACAATGAACAGTCCACAGAAGCTTAAGCTTCAGCATGTTATTTTGAGCTGACAGAGTGCTGAAGCTTAAGCATTGGCAATCTTCAAAAAGTTAAAACATTGAACTGAGTGTGAGTGTGTGCATTTCACTCTGTGTGTTTTCAACTCTGTGTGTGCATGTGTGTGTGTGTGTGTGTATGTCATTATCTATATATAATATACACACGTGTGTGTATCACTCTGTGTGTGAGACGATGGTTCCGGCATTAGTTGTTTCTTCCTTCCCCAGACTGGTGCACTGCGGCAAGCAGAACAGCAGCCAGCTGGGAGGCGGGGACGTGCTGTCATTCGGCACCCGCTCAGGCACCCGGCACGGGGTGGAGACGCACATCTTTCGGGTAGAGACGCAGCGCGACCTGGCCTACTGGTCACGGGCCCTGGTGCAGGGCTCCCATGGGGCCGTGCTGCTGGTCAAGGAGGTGACATGCGGTACGTGGGTCCGTCAGTCGTGGCGGTTTTGTATTGTGATAATAAACTCTAGGGAGACCTGGACAGTACAAGGTCTTCAGAGAAGAAGCTTCCCTCAGTCAAGTGTTTCAGACTTTAACTCCTTACATGAAACACTTGACTGAGGGGGACTTCTTCTGTATTGTACTGTACTGTATCGTATTGTCCACCGTGAGGACGCACATGCAGATCCAAACATGGCACTTGATAGCCATGTGTTAGTCCACACCATAGCGAGTCTGAGAAACACATAGATATCATTGTCGGATACCATTGTATTATACTGTACTGTATTGCTCTGCGTTGCGCTGTATGTGTATGAGAGTCAGTCATGTCTGACTGATCATCAGAACAGGTATCTAGATGAGGCAACTGCTGTCATGACTTCTGGGCTAGAATTCGATTATTGTGGAAAGTGTCTTGCTTAAGTTGCATTTCCACTCTCTTGGCCCAGAGGATTGTCAGTCAGATGGCATTGGGATGGTTGCCAAAGGCTAGCTAGCCCCCGAGGCTGCACCACAGCCTCCTACTTGTCAATCTCTGATATAAGCAGAGCATACTGAGCCTCAGAAGAATGCATTACACTGTATTTTACTGTATTGCATTGTATGGTATTGTATCGTATTGTATTGCATTACTGTATGGTTGGTTTTGTGTGTGTGTGTGGTTGGTTTTTTTGTTGTTGGTTTTTTTGGGGGGATATTTGTTGTTTTGGTGCCCCAAGATTTTGGACATTTTGGGGCTATGCTGCTGGTGAAGGAAGTGACATGTGGTACATCCATCTGTCTCATATTTGTCAATTTCACTCTGTGTCTAAAAAAAAACAAAATATTTTATTAAATAATCCCAAAAGAAATATATAAAAGTAAAGTTTTACACTGTGTCATGATCCCATGCTGTTATTTGCTAGGGGTTTTTTTGTGTGTTTTTTTTGTAGTTTTTTTTTTTTTTTTGCTTGTGTTTTGTTGTTGCTGTTATGGGGTGCATCAAATTAAGTGTTCTTGTATCTTAAACTTTAACTGAGCAGTGCTAAATCATAGAGTGGAACAAGATGAGCGTTCTTATATCTTAAGTTATACACGAAACTCTGTATCGGCGACACAGAGCAGTGCCCCTTCAGAACAGGCAGCCAGACAACAGAACATCTGCTGCAGTCCTGCCTGCTTCACCAAGCGCTCCGAGAGAAAACCTGGCCCCACCCAATCCCAGCGGCCCGGAAGCTCTATGGAGGACTGGAGGACTTGCGACATACTGCTGCCTTCGTCGAGGAGACAGGGGAATCCGTTTGAAACGATGAACGAGACAACAACATATCTTAAGTTAAACCCAAAGCATAAAATTCTCATTCAGCAGCTGATGTGGATCAGCTCTACAACCTCCAGGGGATGGTCGGTCTGTAATGCTGTGCTACAGTGATGGTTTGTCACATAAGGTGTATCATTATTTCTTTGTGCATATATTTATTTCATCATGTCAAGCTCCTGAGAGGTATGAAAAGGTTATATAAACCTTCTTCTGCTCCTGATTATTATTATTATTGTTATTATTATTGGTTGTTTTGGGTTTTTTTTGTTATGTTTTTTGTTGTTGTTGTTGTTGAAATATGAATACAGATATATAAAAGGTATACTGAGATCTATAGGAAACTCTGTGGTAGAGTTTCCCTCTTTTATATGGTCTCTCTCTTTGTTTTTTGTCTTTTCCTTTTTTTTTTCATCTTATTTTTTTTTCCTACCTTCTTGGCCCATTCAACTATATGATTTTTTTTTGGGGGGGGGGGGGGGGTGGGGGTGGGGGGGGTTATTTCCAGAAAGCCTGGAAATTTGGGGGGTATTTTTCTGGACGTGATAATTAGACATTTCTACTATGTTGTATTTGTGCTTGGGACATGTGAGTTACCAGCTGCCATTTCTTTTTTTCTTTGTTTCTTTCTTTTTTTCGGCTATGCCTGTTGTGATCTTACTTTTATGTATGAAGTATAATTATGTTTAATTTAGTAGTGTTGTTTTTTGGTTTTTTTTGTTTTTTGTTTCTGTGTTTTTATGATCCCTTGACAAGAAATGGACAGAATAGTCTGCACCAGATGCATGTACTTGGTTTATGTTAATGGATATGACTCTATATATGACAAATTTTCAATTCCAGGTGTGTGTGTGCTTTTTTTCTTTCTTTTTTTTTTTTTTTTTTTTTCTTTTTTTCAGGTTCCACAGGATCAACATTTACAGCTTTTCAGCCCCATGCAGTCAGCTGGACTGTCAGCAGCAATGATTTAAAACAAAAAATTTTTTAATTTCTTCATTTATAAATTTCTTCATTTCTGTCACCCAGCGGCCAAGTGGAAAGAGAAGAAGTGTCGCCTGTTGGTGCACTACGAGAACGGGTTCACGCTGACGGAGGAGGTGGAGGAGGGAGCAGGGGGGCCCGGAGAGCAGCAGCAGCAGCAGCTTCAGCGGCCCCCACCCCCCATCCTCTGGCAGTACCCCTACGAGAAGCTGCGCATGTCTGCCGACGACGGGCATCGCCTCCTGTGGCTGGATCTGGTGGATGACGGGGAGCAGGTGAGGGTGACCACAGAGTTATGAAAACTTGACGGGTGCAGCAGCCGAGTGGTTAAAGCCTAGGATCTCGGCAACGGCGCCTGGTGGGTAAAGGTTGGAGATTTTTTTCTCATCTCAACATATGTGCAGACCTGCTTGTGCCAAAACCTCCTTCGTGTGTGTACACATACAGAATATCAAATACACACGTTAAAGATCCTATAATCCATGTCAACGCTCGGTGGGTTATAGAAACAAGAACATACCCATTATGCACACCCCCAAAAACGGAGTATGGCTGCATACATGACAGGGTAAATAAACAAAACGGTCATGCACGTAAAATGTTACGTGTTTGAGTATGTATGTGTGCATGCCTGAAATCTGATTGAATGACAGGAAATGAATGATAAGCGCCCAATGGCAGTCGTCAGTCAGCTCCGGAATGTTGGCCTAGAGGTAACGCATCTGCCTGGGAAGCAAGAGAATCTGAGCACACTGGTTCGATTCACACCAACAGTTGCCAGTATTTTCTCCCCCTCCACAAGGCCTTGAGTGCTGGTCTGGATGCTAGTCATTCGTATGAGACGATAAACCATGGTCCAGTGTGCAGCATGCATTTAGCGCACATAAAAGGGCCCACAACAGCAAAAGGGTTATTCCTGGCAAAATTCTGTAGAAAAATCTACTTCGATAGGAAAACAATTAATATCGCCTAAAATGGGTGGAGCTATCAGAATAGCAACGCGCTCTCCCTAAGGAGAGCAGCTTCAAATTTCACACAGAGAAATCTGTTATGACAAGAAGAGTTATATAATCAATACAATACAATACAATCATACAATACCCAGGTAGGCAGCCTGTTATGCAAATGACCCCGTGTTTGTAAAGCACTTAGAGGTTGGTCTCCGACCGAGGATAGTCACTGTATTGTCTCCGTTCAGTTCAGTTCAGTTCGTTTGCTGAAGGAGGCGTCATTGCATTTGGACATATACATGCTCCACCACATCTGCTAAAAAAGCAGGTGCCTGACCAGTAGCATAACCCAACACGCTTAGTCCGGCCTTGAGGGAAAAAGAAATTAAATGAAATGAAGTAAAATAAGACACAAAAGTTAATGAATAGAGAAGTAATGAAATTATTGAATTGATAGATTCAGATAGTAAATAAAAACCAGAAAAATAAATAATAAGATAAAATTACAAATAGATAAGTAAATGACATAAAATATAGAAGGAAAAAAGTATGGATAATAAGAATAATTATAAACGATAAAATTGATAAATGGCTGAATTGTCTCCAGGAAGAGAAAGTTCATTTGTGGTTTAAAACAAACATATATTATCCCAATGCTGCTGAATGGTCCAGTGTGATCTGCCACAAATGCCGTATTGAATCTCAGAATCATCTGGTATGGCCTGCTAAATACAGTGTGTTCTACTTTCACTTTTGCTTTGAGATGTCCCATAATGCACCAAGAGTGGAGTGCATTAGTTCCTTCCATTGCTGCCACTTTGATGAATGAAGTGTATGATTGCTTGAGTATTTATAAAAGAATAATCGAGATATAATAAAACACATAAAAGACATGATTTAAACAGCGTTATTATTTTACATATCATATTTAATACAGAGCACTTTTCAACAATTTTTTAGTCTCTTTTTTTTTCCTCCTCATGATTCCTTTACTGGATAAAGTGCGAAGCACAAGTGAGTCTTGAAGGCTTTGCCTCTTGCTATATCTATCTTCATGTTTGTATTAATAATGTTTGATCTTCTGCATCTTGTTTTTAAAGCCCACCAAATTTTTACATTGATAATGAGATCTTCAATGCGCACGTGTGATCTGTATGCTTGAAAGGGGATCAGTCACCAGTAGGTCTGCATATCTCTTAACCTGGGAGATGGGAATAATCTTATTTCCACCCTTTTATTTACCCACCAGGTGCTGTGACAGGGATTAGAACCCCAAACCCTGAGATTGAAAGTCCAATCCCTTTTTTTTTTAACCACTGGGGCTGTAACACCTGTGTGGTGTTTGTTTCAGGAGCTCGACCTCAACACCTGCCCCAAGCCCATCGTCTTCATCATCCACACCTTTCTGTCGGCCAAGGTCAGCCGGTTAGGGCTGATTGCCTGATGGTCTGGCGCCGCTCACCTCACACCTGGCTGGAGAGTTTTCCTTCAGCTTCTTCAGCGTGGACTTACAGAGAAAGTTTGGGAAGTTGGGGTTTTCTTTGTTGTTGCGGTGCATGGAGCACACTGTGGAGAGTGGCTGAAATGTTGGTCACTTAGGGAGGTTCTGTATTTTGTGGGCTTTCACGGGTGGAGCGTCGGAGGTATTTGTTGTTACAGTGAAAGACAGTCATGTGGAAAATGTGGTATGTGGGAGATAAGAACATGCGGAAGGTTCGCTCACTGAGAGAAACAAGTATGGTTGTGGTTTTTTCTCACTAAGATGTTGAATGAAAGAGATGTGTGGGACTGTGAAAATCGGGATGTGTTGGATCTTTTTTTTTTTTTTTAGCTTAAATGTGAAGAGCTTTTGCACACAGGGAACCTTGCAAAGTGACCTTTTCCAGCCTTTTTCTTCAACGTACAGTTGACCTTTCCTCAGCGCAGATCAGAATTGATTGGAGAGACCAACAGCATGTCCACAAATCATGCATGCATCATAGTTGAATAAGGATGAACGTGTAATGCTTATGAAAGGGATGGCAAAAGGTTAGGGTATGTGTTATCTGTGATTTTTGGTGTGTTTTTTTTGTTTTTTGTTGTTGTTTTTTATAATGTATGAATTTTATTTGTACTTCGGCTGAAAGGGCTGTTCGTTTGTTCAAAAGCATGTCTTATGTGATGCCTTTACAGCTGTAATTTTTCTGTTTGAATAACACTTGAAGAAAAAAAGAAAGCAAATGTAGTTTAATGGAATAGAAGAACACGAACACTTTCTTATATATAATTTTGTACAGGTAACTGTAGGACATAGAAATATTGTTAAAGTTTTTACTCTCAGCTGATGCTCACGGTTCTGTTCCATTCAACATTTCTCAAACTTTCATCAACCCTTTCCCTCCTTACAGTGCATCATTCGCTGGGGCTGACTGGTTTGGTCAACTGCATCAGAGTATTTCTCGTTCAGGTGGCCTGGCATCAATGGTACTTGGAAAGCTGAGGTTTTGATTCGTGTGTGTGTGTGTGTGTGTTTCACCTTTATACTGTTAAAGTTATGAGAGGTTCTCAGACAAAAAATGTAAAAACACAAAATACAAGCATGAAGATATACACACACGTACCTTTACCCCACCAATGACCTTCCTTTTCCTCCCCATGCACAAATATGCACACAGCACATGTGCTAGCACACATGCATGCACGCACATATGCATTTACTGCTTCATCAGTGACAGCCCTTTCCTTGTGTCCAGATGTCAGCACATAATTAATTTCCATGTTTAAAAAAAAAAAAAAAAAAAAAAAAAAAAAGCACAAAGTCAAATTGTTGTACCTGTTAAATACAACGAACACTTCCATGCTTTAGTCTTTATCTTCATCCACGTTCAGTCAGAGATGAACACTTTTAAATTCACTGGTAACACCCATAGCACCAATGGCATAAGCACCTGACAGTGTCAGTTATTTGTTTTCATTGAAAAGCATTTGCTTTCTTCTTCTTGTGTCAGTGCTTTCCCAGCCCATCGTGTCATGGTTTAGCTTTTCGTTAGTGCTTTTTTCTCTGTCATGATGAAACGTCCGTCTCTTTTTGGACGCTGTAAAAGCCCTGAATGTTTTTGTTGTTTGTTTACTGTTCTTGTTTTTTGGGGGAGGGGCGTGTGAGGGCTTTTTTGTTTGTTTTTAGCACTGCCCTATTATCTGCACAGTTGCGGTGACATTCATCCGAAGTCCTGCTCATCCGGAAGTTCCCGATACATAGCCTCACCTGGGTTCATGTTCCACAGTCTCTGCGCCAGCAGTCCACAGGTCCCTGTCAGTGTTTTCTTGATACTGCCCAATTGCGTTGCTGCTTTGTCAGGCCTGTGACTGCTTTTTATGTTTCTCCTGCTGACAATTTGTGTCGAAGTCTGCTTGTGGGTACCATAGTGTTTAACAATCCAGACTTGCCAACTACAAGTACAATGTTGTGAGCGTAGCAGGCTACGCTGTGCTTCAAAATGTTATGTAACTATGCTCACAGTTAAATTGCTGTGCTAAAGAGCCACACTTTGGAATGAACAGGGTTTGGTTTTTTTTTACAATGCATGAAAACCTCCAGTTGTGAAGGGAAAAGCAACAACACCGTTGTTTTCTTCATTCTTTCAGAATGCCAGAGGGACTATGATGATTGAGCATTGTTGCTGCTGCTGTCAAAACACTGGTTTGCTACTCTGACAAGTGTTACTCTCAAGTCTTGTAAGGGGTTGGTAAGTCTGGTTATCTTATTGTTTTGTTTTTTTGGGGGGGTTTTGGGGTTGTTTTTTTTGTTTTTTTTGATGAGGTGCAGTTGCAGAATGGACTGACAGGATGAAACCAATTCTACCATCATCATCTCTCTCCCTCCTCCTAACCAATGGTGCTTACAATGTAGTGTGGCCTGTTCTCCCAACAGCTTGCATTTTGTGGACTTCTGTGACACAGAGGGTTGAGCATTGGCCTTGGTGCCAGTGAGACTGCAAATTGTTGCATGTGCATTTTGTTTTCTGTGTGTATTTGTGTGTGTGTGTGGAGGGGGAAGGGGGGAGGGGCATTTGCAAACTGGTGTCAGTATGTGCACATGTGTGGGTGTGAACTTTTTTTTTTCTTTTTTCTTTTTTTTTTTTTTTTTTACACAAATCTAGGTTAGGCTCTCAATGCCTGATTAGCGCATTAGGTTGCCGCGAAAAACAGGCATCTGCCTTGCCTTTTTTTTCTTTTTTTTTTCAAACAGTAAATTTGCAGCATATACAGATCTGTACTGCATGCTTTGACACCTCCTTGAAACTGAAACTGTGGTGCTGTCCTCATCATTGACTGGAGTGCTGCCCTTGGTCTTGTCACACTGTCCACATCTCTTGTGACCGCCAGTGAAAATCCAGCAATTTGGCCTCACTTGGGAGTTTTTTGGGGGTTTTTTTTGTTTGTTGGTTGGTTTTTTTGGGTTTTTTTAGCTTCTTTTTTGTCTGTATATTCTGCATTTGAAAAATCACTGAGACTTTATATAATATTGTTTTTTATAAGCTTTTGGTGTTGAAAATAAAATTTGAAAAATACATTGATCTTTTGAAAAAAATATATATTGATCTAGGTATGTAAAGGTGTTTATGTATGATTTATATCCATTTCCAATGTGTAAAAATATACATTTTTGAAAAAAAATTAAATCATTGGTTTAGGTATGTTGCATAGTTTAAAATGTTTTTATCATTGCTTCCAGTGTCTAGAATTACAGTTGAAAAAATTGTTGTTTTAAGCATGTTACATCAGTTTATACAAAACTCTTTAATATAACTTATAGTGTTTAGAAATACTTTCTGAACAACAACTGAAAAAAAAAATTGTCATGTTATATGGATTTATATACATCTTTTATTTTAGCTTTTATTGTTAGCTTCTTGGGGATTCTAAATGGTTTTCTTTATTGTTGTCTTCACAGTGGTTGTAGGCAGTGCTGTATTTGTGTATGTTTTGTTCATTTATATTTATGGGGCTGTTGTGTAATATGTCAGTGTGACAGGGCAGACTGGGGTTGTGTTGTGGTGAGTGAGCTGTTGACAAAACTGTTCTCAGGAAGGTTGATTTTGTATTGTCTTGGGTCATGCGTTGAGGGGGAAAGCAACAGAGTAAGCCAATCATTGAAGTGCTCTGCTGTGGTTGAATGTGTTCATAAATGGCAATGAGGCTGTGAATGATGATCATAATTGGTTCAACAGGCCATGAGGCTGTCTTTTAAGCTGACAAACTACAATGATGAATAATAGTGATGAACTACAGTTTGTGAGGGTGACAAAATGCGTGAGGTACAAACGGTGTGAACATAGGATACATATTGTGTTTGAATTTGGACTTATTTATTTTGGGGTGACTTTGTGTTCATGGTGGCCAATAACTGTGTACAGTAATGATTATGAAACATTTTGACATGCGTTGCTTTCATGTTTCCCAAGACCGGTTCACATTTTACTGTTTTCTCCCCCCCTCCTCCCCCCAATGTCTTCATCTGCTTTCTTGTGGGTGTGGCTGCTGAAATGGTTATTGTTCTGCTTTGTTGAACTCCTGCTTCCACAGTTTCTTTGTGTATGTTTGTGTGAGAGAGAGTGAAGGATGACAACAGATTATATGTAGCACACAAGTGAATGTTATGACAAGTTTTAAGATGCTGATGAACTGGCCTTTTGATTGTCTTGTCTGCCAAGTTGCAAGTTGTGTGTAGATAAAATTTTGCTACAGACTTTTTGTTTTGTTTTTTTGTTTTTTTTTTGTTTTTTTTGAATGCCCTAGGTTCGCTTCTGTGTGTGCTGCTGCAGGTCTGATGTTGACTGGTTTGTGTGAGTGAATTTATTATAAGATGCTTATTGACAACCCTGCTGCTTGTGCAGCCATACTGCTTGTTGGGGATTGGTGTGCCCCGGCTGTGTTTGTGTTTTGTGTTGTCCGTATGCGCCCAACACAGACATGCATTATACAGTGGAGCAGTGTCCAAGTGGTTCGAAAAGGAAGCAAACATCCAGCACTGAGCGGGGTTATTTACTACCCACCCAGCCCCCCCTCCCCGCCCCCACTCTAAGCCCCTGTAGACCTTGAGTGGTGGTCTGGGTACTAGTCTTCCAGATGAGACAATAAACCTAGGTCTCGTGGTGCAGCATGCACTTAGCGCATATATAAGAACCCAGGGAAGATTTGTCCTTGGCAAATTTATTTGATAGTAAAACGAATACACTTGCAGACAGAAAGAAAAAAAAAGTATAGTGCTGCACTGGGGTGAGCAACCAGTATTTCACACAAAGAAACCTATTGTGGCAGGGAGAGCTATCACCACAGTGCAGTGCCAACCTTTTTTTTTTTCTTTCTTTTTTCCCCTCCCTGCTATTGTATTTGTTTTCCTATCAAAATGCTGTGGGTTCTGTTACATGTGCTAAAACCCGGTTTCCCCCAACTCACTATTACCCCTTCCCCTCCTCTCCTTCCTTTCAAACGACAACAAGGGACCTTGGTTTATCGTTTTATCTGAATGACTAGCATCCAGAAAACCAATGGAGGTCAAGTGGAGAGAGAGAGAAAATACTGGCGAGATGGCGGATTCAATCCTGCACCCAAATACCTCATTTCCTAGAGGCCACTACTCCACTGGGAGGGGTGGGTTTTCAAGAGTCAACAGGTACATGCATGCACACAAATGTGTACACACTCACACACATGTACACACCTTTGCTGCCAAGCTTTTGAGAAACATTGTTTGAAGATGATGTTGATTATTTCTTGCTATTGTATATGTATCACACAAAAAAAAGAAAGAAAAAACGTTGTGAACGTTTACTTCACAGTCCATTTGGATGTATTTACTATTATTTTGTTGTTGTTATTATTATAATTGGAAAGAGTGTCGTCTAGATTCAGTTGTGTTTTTACTCCTGTGTACTTTTTTTTTTTTTTTTTTTTTTTTGGTCACACAATATTGCACTTAAGATGTGAATGGACATTAAACTGAAGAAGACATATACAAACGCACTTACACAGGGATTCCAATTGCTCAGATATATGAAAAAATATTTTTACAGCTTTGCTCTGATGACTGATTTTCTTCTTTTTTTTCTCTCTTTTTTTCTCGCACCCTTTCAAGGAAGATTATTTTCTTTGAATTTGATGGCTGCTCATACTATGTTCAGTTTGCCGTAAATGTATACTTTTGATTTTTCTTCCATGGGAGATAGCACGGTTATGTGCGCACACATCACGTGGATCTACATCTGTGCATAGCATGGATGTGATATCTCTGTGCACACATAGCTTTGATCTGTATCTGTGTGAAGCATGGATGGGATATATCTGTGCACACACTCTGTACGTAGATTGGATGGGATATATCTGTGCACACATAATACTTTTTAATAGGGATATACATCTGTGCACACATAGGATGGACCCATGCACACATCGTATGGATCTATATCTGTGCACACACACACACACACACACACACACATTGCAGGGATCTGTGCACATGGTTTCACTCACTCATCTCAGTGTCATACTGGGCTTTGAAAGGAAAGGGTGTGTTTGTTTTCCCAACACTTGTCATGTGCACTTGACAGCTAAACCCAATTAATGTCACAAAGTGGTGCAGATGGAGCATTTTGTACATAACACCGCAACTCATTATGGTGGCTACGTTTGCAGAGGTGCTGTTATTTGGTGGTTGTTTTTTTGTGTTTTAGTTTTGTATTTTTGTTTAAAAAATTTGGTGTACCACAGCTAATTCTTCCTTTCTCTTCGATGTCTTCATATATATATATATACATATGTGTGTGTGTGTGTGGATATGGTTAGAGACCCTGGGTCTATGAGCTGAATTATGTGTGTGTGTGTGGATATGGTTAGAGAGACCCAGGGTCTATGAGCTGAATTATTCTTCCCCCTTAACCCCTTGACTGCTGTCCCTCAGTGAAATGAAACCAGAATGGCATGATATGTGATTTTGAAGTACAAGAACTGCTACTTCACGTTCTGGGTTAGTTTTCTGTTGTGTTAATTGACTTCACTGAACAAAAGTAAACTGCAGTCCCAAGAGAAAGGAGTCCAAACAAAGACAGGTGACCGGTATATAATCAAAACCTGTAGCCTCACTTTTACCACTGTTAGGCAATAGCGCATCACTCGTCAGCAGCAGCGAAGTGGCTAACTCTGTGAAGTCACTGGGGCGCCACGCAGAACTGTTCACCAGATTTTCCGATGGCACGTTTATGCCTGGGTGTGATTTGGTGGGGGTACATTTAAAGTTAAAAATCTGTTGTTGTTGTTTATTTCAGCTTGTTAATTTTTCTTATCTGTCTGCTGTGGAATGTTTCTTATCATGCTGCTGGTGTGAACTTGTGTACACCCAGTTACTACCATTGAAAATCTTTTTTTGTGTTTGCTTTGTTTTTGTTTTTTGTTGTTTTGTTTTATACACTGTTCTTTCAGCCTGTTGAGTGAGGATATTTTGGGAATTGTGTTACATAAGAATGATCTATCATTATCATGTGGAGAATTGTTAAAATTATTATTCAGATTTAGTAGTAGTAGTAGTAGTAGTAACACTTCTGCTAAATAATACATAGATTAACAAAAAAATAATAATAATAAAACAACAACTGGAAATGTTGATAAAACTGAAGCAAATTAACGTTGAACATGCCTCGTCCCCCCAACCCCACCCCTCCCTCCTTTACCTCCCTTACTGGAAAAGGTTTACCGAGAGCTCTTTAGTTTCACCAATAATGGTGACCCCATACCGTCAGAAAATGCATCGGAAATTTTCTCTTCTCTGTCACTCTTTCTTTCTGCATCCTTATATCTGCATTGCTATTCTCAATCTCATGCAAAGTTGTAATCCTCAAGGTTTCCAAGCCAAAGAGTGGTGAAGGGAAAGAACGCTTCTCCATAGCAGGTGATCCTAGCAATCAGACTAAAAGCTCCCATACAGTTTTTTCAATCTTTTTATGTGTTTAACTCTTCCACCACAAAGTTTCTGTGTGAAATTACTGAAAAACACTCCCCAGGACCAAATATTTTAGAAACGATGTTTTTAGTCACAGGCTTCGGTTCATATCAAAACAAGACAGTGGACTTGTTACTTCAAACTCGGTCAGGGGGCAAAGGTTAGTCGTCGTTCTATTGGCAGAAAACTGGCTGTAGCTGTCAAGCTTTGTTTTGTTACTATGTGAAAAAAAAATGGTCTTATCAACATGACCCCTTGATGTTGACAAAAGTCGCCTATGGTGGTGCACTGTTTAGTCAGCTAAAGTCGCCTATAGCGGTGAAAGAGTTAAAAGTTTTAGAACATCCCAGTCACATGCACAATGAGCATGGCCCTGAATTGTAATATGACATAGAGTGGGAAGATTGTGTTTTTGTTTCGTTTGTTTTGGGTTTTTTAAAATGGGAACCTTGCTTTTATTTTACAAGACTAGACTGCATTCCCCCGGAAAAAATTGGTGGATTGGTTTTTTGTTGGTGCGTTTAGTCTCTGTGTGTGTTTGGGCTTTTTAGTTGTTTTGTTTTTGTTTTGTTGGTATGATTTTTCAGCACATTGTTTCAGTATTGCTTTTGTTTAGTGTTTTATTTTGTTGTTGCTTTTAATGGTTTGTGCATGAGAAGGTTGGTAATAAGATTTTTTTTCTGGGTTTTTTTTTGTTTTTTTTTTTTTCTTTTTTCTTTAATAGTATTCCCACCTTCCAAACTGTGATGGAACTCACTTGAACTCTGAATCTTGCTGATATATATGCCACACCACTGTCTCTTTAACATGCTCAGCTTTATATATAATGAATCAAAACCATTTTCTTCTGGGGGGAAACCAAAACAACCTAAAACAAATTCAGTAATGGAGTAGCTTTAAATTCAAAAAGTTATGTATTTTAGAACAAAAGACCTTTGAGTTGCTTTTAAATGAAATACTTCATGTATGTATGTGTGAAAGAGTGAGATTGAGAGTGATTTTGCGTTGCCTGTGGCAATGTTCAATTTACGAATAGTTCCGGTTGTGAAGGAATGGTTCTTGCATTAATAATACGGCACAATGATGTATAAGTAACCTATCTTTATGTGAGATAAAACTTATGACACAAAAGTAAAATATTTTATTTCATTTCTGTATACATGTTGAAAAGTGATGTTGTAGGTGTGTGTGTTTTTTTTATACATGTTTTTGCCTGTTGCAAGCAGTAAGTGTTCATTTGTTGTTTTTCTTTCATTTTATTTATTTAATCTTATACGATTTTCTTGCCATTGTGAAAAAGATTTTTTTTTCTATTTGTGATCACTCAAAAATTTTTAATCTTTAATTCTTTCTACTCCACAGGGACTTGAAGTTTACTGATTTTTTATTTATTTATTTATTTTTTTTGTGTCTTATTTTTGGACCGCCGGTTGTTACATTTTCAGGATGCTCTGTGATCATTTGAGTTTTACTACCCCCTCGCTTTTCTGTTACTTGCATGCTTGTGGTTTTTGTACGCCATGTTGTATGAACTGTTCTGCGTAATTTATGATGTAGCAAAAAAACAAAACAAAAAACATAACACTTGTTGATACAAATAAAAAGTAAAAAAAAAAAAAAAAAATCAGTTTGTTTCTTTTCTGCAGTGGGTTTTACTTTCCACATCATTTGTTTAAAAAAAAAAAATCCACTGAACAACCAACACACACACGCATACACACATGCACTCAAACACACACACACACACAACTCAGCCACAGCCACAACATACCTCAGTTCTGCAATATTATCTTCCCTTGCTGGGATTGGACAGCCAACAGTGAGGAGACTATACAATTTAAACATCACTATTTTATCTTCTACCAAACTTGAGAAAGTAAGGTGTGGGTACTGTCTCCTTCCTAACAGCCACAGAAATTCATCTTTTACAACTCAGACTGTTGACAATCAGTGTCACACAACAGGTGCTATGGCCAAATGATCAGAAGACTGGATTCTTGCCTAAGTCGCCTGAATTAAATCCCTGGTTTCAGCACATCTGGGGCCGTATTCAAGACAAAATTCATTTTGCCTTTGGGCAAGTTTCTTCGACATGGTTGGGACCCGCAGGTACAGTTTACCTTGAAGGATAAGTTATCTTCGTATTCAAGACACACGCGGTTTGCTCAGACAGCTAACCCATCGTCTTTTTTTTGTCTTTTTTATATAAATCCCGACGATTCCTGCCTGCGCATGCACTCAGTTTCACTTCTCATTGCACCACAGCTCAGAACATTGTAAAGAGAGTTCGCAAAACACATGCTATCTGTAAAGCACGCATGTTTTCCCTTTAAAAAAAAAAATAAAGAAAATGCTGCAAAAGGATCCGCCATATTTACCTCTGCTTCCTGGGCAGTCACCCTTGGCAGATAGTCTGGGTGCCTTTGGGTTTGTGGACACACGGGTAGGCTCTTGTGTTCATGAATACTGGATATTGCTTGCCCTCGGGCAGTTTTCCTTGCCTCAAACAGATTACCCGCAGGCACACATTTACCCTCAGGCACGATGTTCTCTTGAATATGGCCTCTGGTGTGCTGAGGGTAGAGGTTTTTCCAATCTCCTTGGTCAACATACGTGCAGACCTGCCACTGCCTGAACCTCTTTTGTGTGTTTTGCATGCAGACAATCAAATACACGTGATTGATCCTGTAATGCATATCAGCGTTGTTTGGGTTTTGAAAACAAGAACATACCCAGCACGTACATCCCCGAAAATGGAATGTGGCTGCCTACATGGTAGGGGTCAATGAAAAACAGTCATACATGTAAAAGCCCACTTGTACATAATATGAGTAAACAAGGGATTTGCAGCCTACAAATGCAGAAGTCTTACACACACATCATATGTCAGTAATGTTTATAAGGGCAAAGATCATTTCCAACCATAGATGTTCTGAACATGAACCATGGACTGTTAACATGTTAAACAAGAAATGCTCTAAGTGCACTGACTGCAGTAGAATAATCCTGCCTCCCCAGTGAATGAGTGAATGCTAGAATTTCACCTGAAATGTTACACCTGGTGAACATTCTATTCACTTTGGGGGTTTACATTGAGTAGATAAACAAATGGACACTACAACTGTATATAATATGTTCTATTCACTTTGGAAGGTCAAACATTGTGAATGAACCAATGAACACTGCAATCATATGTTCTATTTACTTTGGGGGGTTACACCCAGTGCATAAATGAATGAACACTACAACTGCATGTTATATTCTGTTCACTTGGAAAGGTTACACTGAATCAATTCTCTGCTCAAAGTGAAGTAAACTTAATTGATTCTCCCCTCAACATAATACAATCTGCCCCAATTCTCTCCTCAAAGTACAGCAACCTACCTTCATTTTCTCCTAGTGCTCAGGCATCATACAATGCCATCCCTGGGGAAGAGTTATTTCCCTTCAACCACTATTAGAACATATTGTGACTATTGTTCCTTTGTCTGTAAGATTTTGAAACAATGCTTTCGGGATATCTGATTTATTGACCATATTTTAGTTTATCTGACTTATGTAAAGATTTGAGGCATTTCTCCTTTTTTGTGTGTGAAAAAAGGGATACCTTTTCTTCTTTGTATATAATTTTCTTATCCACCCTCATTCTCCCCTCCAAGTAAAGTAACCCACCCTGATTCTCTATCCAAAGTAAAGTAACTGGCCTGATTTATCCCTCCAAGTATCCCACCATTATCAACCACCACCGTCCACACACACACGCACACACAGACCCAGCCCCATCAAATGTCCACATGCGTGTACTTCCTAAACGCCTTCAGGTTGACCGACTTGAGCATCAGCCCAAGCTGGTTGCCAGGTCCAGCCTCAAAGCTGGCAGGGAAGTCCTGGCCCTGAGGCCGCGAGTACATCACGTGCATCACCTGCTCCCACTTGACTGCTGACGTCACCTGCTTCTGCAACAGCTCGGCTATTTTCTCCGGGTTCCTGCCGAACCGAGAGGCAGTCACGTTGCTGTAGATGGGCACTTCTGGAGCATGGAGGGAGACCTTGCGCAGGGCATCTCCAAGAGGTGTCTGCGCTGAGGACATGAGCGCGGTGTGAAAGGCCCCGCTCACCGGAAGCCTCTTGGTTCGCCGAATGCCAAACGTCCGGGCGTGCTTCTCCACAAAGTCTAAAGCCTGGGGTGAAGGCAAGAGTAAGTAGCAATGGTAAATGGTTTATTAAGATGAGAACCAACAGTAATAATAATGGTGATGACAACAATACAAAAATCGATAATCCTGTCCAAACGAATCCACCTATGGATTTTGCTTCCAAATCCTCCGGATAATTTTATAAATAATTGTCAGAAAATGTGTTTTCAGTTTGTATGGAAAAGCAAACGAGACAAGATAAGTAAAAAGACAGCAACAAAATGTGTCAAGTAAGGATGTTTAAGCATACCAGATATAAGAAAATATATTGAAACACTGAAATTACCTTGGTTAGGAAAGTTTAGAACTACAAAACATGAATGGAAAAATATTGCAACGGAAATGTTCCCATTTCTAAATTGAATATATTTCTAAATGAAATAGAAAAATATGGACCTGTTTATGCACTGCTTAAAAGTAACAATAATTTTTTGTGGGAAACACACTTTTGTGGCATAGAGGGAATTTTCATGTCAATGGAAGCCCAAATCAATAACAGGTCTTCAGTCAGAACCAGTTTTCCATAATAAGTTTGAGATTGGAAATAGTACGATGAATTATAGACGTTGCATTAATAAAGGAGTTTATTGTTTCACAAATTCTAGATAACAATGGAAGATTTCTTACCCAAAACAAGTTCACCAGAAAATATGAAACAAATGTACATTTCTTGGCTTACAACGGTTGTTTGAGAGCAATTAATAGATACTTTCAACAGGTAGAACTTTGTGTGCTAACAAAGTACATATGATATACCCAGGGCATTAAAAGTAATCTACTCAGTATCTAAGGGATCACAGGCATACTATGATATTTTGACATCTGAAGATACACTTCCAAATGCTTTTAACCAATGGTCTGAGAAATATTGGGAACAAATATATGTTGGGAAAAGGCTTTTATTAAAATTCATGAAACAGAACAGATAAAATTGAAATGGCTACAGCTTCGCATAATACACTGAATCATTGGAACAAATGTAATTTTAAAAGAAATGGGAATACTAGTAATACTTGTGATCTTTGTTTAGAAGCTAAAGACAGTATCAAGCACATTTTCTGGCAATGCGATCACTAGAAGATTCACCAAAAACAAAATGTACAATTTTGTGCAAATCTAAAGTTTAACAAGCATATAATACTTTTTGATTTCCATATGGATATAGTTACAGACCAAGTTCTTGATTTGCTAATCCTCCTGGGGAAGATTATATATATATATATATATATATATGTGTGTGTGTGTGTGTGTGTGTGTGTGTGTGTGTGTAAATTAGATAAATGCCTACCAAATATTCACTCATTTCAAAATCACATTACCTCAAGATATAAAATAGAAGAATATAATGCAATGGTCACATGTGAAACACACTGTTTCAAGACAAAGTGGCTACCATTTTTACCTTTGTCTGAAAACAATATATAAGACATGTTTATTAACAGTTAAGATACTAAAATAAATAAATCCCTACGATGCTTTTGTGTGAATTAACGGTGCATTTTTCAAATGGTTTATTGTTAGGTAAAGAAAGTATGCACTGTGTTATGGTATATGGAAATGATTTATTTTGGGTGGAATGGTGGTTTGATTTTGTTGTTGTTGTTGTTTCTCTCCCACGAAAATGGAGTACGGCTGCCTACATGGCAGGGTAAAAATGGTCATGCACGTAAAAGCCCACTCATGTACATACGAGTGAACGTGGGAGTTGCAGCCCACTAACGCAGAAGAAGAAGAAGTTGTTTCTGATGATATATTCAAAAGACCAATTTACTTGAACTGCAGAAACTATTCTCACTATATAATATCATGTATGCCGTCATGTGTTTCTTCACCTTATCATATTTCATTAATTGTGTGCTCTTTCTTATCCAATATTTGTATTTATGTACTTAGGTTAAAAGTATATGTGTAATCAAATTTGAGAATTAAAAAAGGTCACAAAAAAAAGAAAAGAAAAAAAAAAGATGAGAACCAAGCTGTGAAGCACTACATTCTTAAAACACCAACACAACTGGCATTTCAGTGAATCCTGTTCTCCACAGCATGAAATAACCATGAAACAAAAACAAAATTTGAGGACGAAGGGTGCAGTTGGTGCAGGGTTATTACATCAGGGTCCTGGATCAGCACTTGGTGGATTAAAAGTGAAAAATTTTTATTTGTTTTTTTCCAAAAAAAAATCTCCCACATCAACTTGTGTGCAGACCTGCTGATGCCTAAATAAGTCCCCTTTGTATTTTAATGCATAAGATCAAATACATACATTAATTTTTTTTTTTAAATCCTGTAGTACATGTCAATGTTCAGTGGATTATGGAAACACAAACATATCCAATACGCACACCTCTACAAATGGAAGTATGGCTGCCTAATAGCAGAGTAAATGTCTACATGTACAGGTGAGTGAATGTGGGAACTGCAAACCACAAACCCAGAAAAAGAAACTTTCAAAACACTGAAAACGATATAATTTTCTTTATCCACAAAGCTGTACATTTGACCCATCATACCATATTATCCCCATATTCAAAAGTTTTATTTCCGTTTCTCAAGGAGGCATCACTGCCTTCAGACAAATCCATGATCCCAATACCACATCTGCTAGGCAGAAGCCTGAGAGCAACATAATCCAATATCCTATATTCTACAGAGCCACCCTGTTCAAACAATGCAATCACCTGGGGTTCAAGTCATAAACAGAAACGCAGAGACTACTTACTTGCAAAGCTGTTTTATGTAATTCACAAGTGAAAGTTTTCACGTGAAGTCTGCTTTACTTCAGTCATAAGTAAGCCAAAGAGATTGTAGTTTGCAAGCAGAATTGCAATGATGAACATGATATTCATTAGCGGTTTTAGTGGGACGATTTCCTGTACTGTTGTTTTACTGGAAAACTGGCAATTACACACATTTTCATGGAGGAAAATTTCAAACCATGAATGAAGTTGCTGCCTGACTGGATGTGGAAAAGGAGGTGGTCTGCCTGTACAATTCACTGTTTATGTGAAGGCAACAGAATGGTTCAGATGCTTGCCTGCCAATACAGTGTCTCTGAGGGTCTGGGTTTGAATCCTGATCTCACCCTTTCTCCCAAGCCTGACTTGAAAGTCAAACTGAGCATCTAGGCATTCCAATGAGACGGTAAAATGAGGTGCCATGTGCAGCACACACTTGGCGCACAAAATAAGAACCCATGGCAACATAAAGAAATCCCACTCTGATAGGTACGCAAATATTAAGTGCATGCACTTAAAGCCTGAATACTGCATTGTGTTATGCTGTCGGATGGGTATCTGCCTAGCAGATGTGGCGTAGCATATTATTTGTCTTAAGTGACACTTCCCTGAGAAACTGAAACTGTCTCAGGCACAGAGAGAGAGGGGGTGAATGGGGGGGGGGGGGGGGGGGGAGAGAGAGAGAGAGAGAGAGAGACATTATTTCTGCAGTTGTGGTGATCATGCTTTATCATGGTGCCACCATGCATCATGATATTGCTGACACCATTATGACCGTTACAATCATCCTCTTCCTCGCAACAAAGACAGCTGTACATAGCATTTAAGCTGGTGATGTGCTGATTCTATCATAAAGCGTGTGGTATGCTGATTTTTTTTCAGAAACCTTCTTGTGATGTGCTCATTCTCTCATGAACCTTGTGATGTGCTAATTTTCATAAACTTTGTGATATGCTAGCTTTTTAATAAACCTTGTGATGTGCTAAAAAAAAAAAAAAATCTAAAGAATCCTGTCTCAAGCTTCCATGTGACATGCTCAGCGTGCGTTACCTCAGAGTGGCCAGCGATGACCTTGCACTCAGGGTACAGGTAGTTGGCCACAGTGCACACAGGGGTGTCAATGTGGCGGCGCTGTTGGCAGAACTCTCTGGCGGCCAGCATGGCCGTCTTCAGTTTGGACGTGTGGTTCAGGAACGTCGTCATCATCCCGCTCGACACCGCCTCCGAAGCCTGCTGCATGGCTTCCGCTCTCACCCGCACCACTTCCACCGCTGCACAATGTGACCTCCGTTTTTGTTGGATTTTTTTTTTCTTTTCATTTTATATCGAGTAGTGTCAGAGAAAAACAAAGTATTAGACTTTGAGTCTAAGTGTGTGTGTGTGTGTGTGTGTGTGTGTGTGTGTGTATGTATGTGTGTGCTTGTGTGTGTGTGTGTGTGTGTGTGACACTATGTAATGTATTCAAATGTCGTCTGTGATTAAGCAGCAAACATATAGTACATAAGCAGCAATCAAAGCAAAAGTTAGTAGTGTAGTTGTACAAGTTGTAGCACAACAGCAGTAACTATAAGCAGTATTCTGCTTAAGACTAAGAGTATAGCAATTGATAATTATAATAATCATCATGAAAAAAAATGTTTGATGATAATAACAGCTGAGTAGAAATACTTTGCAACAACAATTATGGTGATGAAAATAGTAACAGTGATCAAATAACAGATTATTCAGTAATAAAAAAAAATAAAATAAAAAAAATCTGCAGCATGATTTTGTGTGTGTGTGTGTGTGTGTGTGTGTGTGCTGGGGAGGTGGGGGGCTGGGGGAACATGGGGAGCACTCAACCTCAAGAGGAAAACTTCTGAATAGCCTATCACTTCTGATACATTTTCAAAGTCTCATAATCTCATTTTATATGTAGATTCTTTTTTTCTCATAGTCCTGACAAATCAAAATACCAGCCAAGTACTTCACAGTGATAATACCAAAGCAAAAACTTTACACAACAAAAATCATCTTCACTCCTGATGCACGATTACTGTCAAACATGTCATACTCTGCATAATAAATCCAAGCCTAAACGTCTTTGTCTTCCATAAGAACTGGAAAAAGCATGAAAGAAATTGGTTTAAATTTTAACCCCTAAAACCTGATTTCCACTTGGGGTGGGGGTGGGGGGGTAGGAGTGGGGGTGTGAGTTTTAAAATATGATCTCATTAATGCTAATGGAAGACATTTTGTCCGTCAAGAAGGGGACATTAGTATGCAAGGCAAGCGACAGCTGTTTCACACTGTGTAGTGCTCATCGGGATTGCTACCCATCCCTGGCTGCTGACTGGAGAGAAACTCTCACTCAAGCAGAGAGAAACTACCCACAGCCTAGCAAGGACCTTTTTTAAGTTTCAAAAGCCAACATAGCAGAAAACTGAAACACAGAAGTATCATAGATAGCTATATATATAGATCTCTCTCTCTCTCTCTCTCTCTCTCTCTCTCTTTTCTCTCTCTCTCTCAAATTCTTCTCTCTTATATGTAAATATATTTATATACAAAGAGAGAGAGAGTTGTTATACACCACCACCATTTCCAACTGACCATCGGCAAAATCCATCACTCCAGCAAAAACCAGAGCAGCGTACTCCCCAACGCTGAAGCCTGCAGTCCCTACACAGCTTTCAATAGCCTGAAACAACAAACAACATACATATTAACATATATATGTGTGTATATATATATTAAACATACAAATGTAACCTATGAATAATAATACCATGCACAGCTAAGAAAAACTCTGCATTGCAATTTCATACTACATGTTCAGTCAAAACAGGAATGCAACTGTATCACAAAAGTAACATGATTATGTGCAACAGTGGCCCTGAGACTAAATTTTGAAGGATGTACAGAGTTGAAATGAATGTTTCCTCAAAATTAAATATCATTAAAAACTTAAAACAAGAGAGGTAAGGCCTTCAAGACTCACTTCTGATACACACTTCATCCGCTTATTTAAAAAAAAAAGTTAACTCATTCTATACTGCCCGATGATTTCCTTTATTATACTCTCTGTACTGGCTGTTTGTTTATGTTACAAGAAAAATATCTTAAAAAGAATGCAAAATTTGGCATACAGTGGTGAAATTTTATGGTAATATAAAGAATAGGATGGACTAACATTTCGCAAAGTTTCAAAGCACTCAATTATTGACTGATTTATCACATTTGGAAAAAATCTGTTTTTCACAACTGACATAAAGGGGTCAGTTTTTCTCATACAAAAGAAATTTTACAAATGTGGTCTTTTGTAACCATAGACACTTCCTACTTGTAGCAATTGAATGGACAAATCCGTATGCACAGTGGATATCCACTACAGAATCAGTTTGCATTCGACTTTGAGCCACAGTACTTGCCAAAGTTGACGGAGACACCATCTTTTCAAGCGAGCGAGCGAGAAGGGTGACTCTAAGCTTGCATGTATTGTACTCAAACAAAGGCACTGTCAGCCACAATAAAAGTACAAGTGCACTTTTGGGTGACTGTAGCTGTGCCATTTACTTTCGCACAAAACTGTTCACCTATGAATTATGAAGTTTTTAACTCATAGTACGCTACAGCTTAGCACAGTAACGAAGCGTTGTGCGCATGAGGTACGCTATAGCGTACCTTAGTACAGAAAGAGTTAAAATGCGTTCTGCATTAAATAACATAAAGGTTCGGGCAAACAAAAAAAAGTATGTTTGCAAATTTGAACCAAGGACATTCGGTTCAAGAATAAGTAGACTAACTTACAATGCCACACCTAATGACGTTCAAAAATCAATATCTAAACATATGGGGTTTTTTGTGTGTGTGTCATAAATTGATCACGCCATTTAAATCATATTATTTTGGTATATCTCTATTATTTATGAAATTCTTTGAGTCCGCAGTAAAGGAGATATTGCTATCGCCTCAGGCATATCGCAACATGTAGCCGTTTTCTCTAGATCTGCACATGTGTGTGGCTGACATGGCTGACAGAAACTACAAAGCGGTCCATTCAATTTCATGTTCATTCTAGTAAATTCAGTATCCGTTTAAAAATTTTCATATGCAGTAAACACATCAATGGTGTCATTATGTTCATTCTAGTAAATTAAGTATCTGTTTAAAAATATTCATATGCAGTATGAGTAAACACATCAATGGTGTCATTAGAATCACTGTATGTGTTCTGTCCAGAATTTATATTTTCTTTTCTTTTAATTGCGAATAAGAAAAATGAAGTGAGGCCATCTTCAAACCAAATCATAAATTGGGATTTTTTGGATTCAACAAAATAAATCATTGATGATCCAGACATACATCTTAATCCGGAAGACTTGAACCTTTTAGTATTATTCTATTGGTATCAGGTATGACTGTGAAGTTTTTTCCCACTATGTTTAATCCAAATTTGGAATTGCCAGAAAAAGTATTTCCAGAGAAAATGACAATGTTTACCACACACACACACACACACACACACACACACACACAAGTTTCAAGTTTCAAGTTTTAATTATCCTTTCAATCCTATTGGAGTATGGATGATTACTGCAAAATAAACTTTTCATGCCCAGAACAAACATTTCCAAATGCACAACAATGTCACATAAAAGTTGAGAAAAAATAAATGTCTTTTAACTCTAAAAGTATAACTAGGCAACATTTACAAATCTAATCATCTTACAGCTAAAATGACTTTTTTGCCTCCTTTGAGCATATTACAAAAATTAAAAACCGATTTTGGAGACAAATATTTTTGAGGAACATATCTGTTTCGTAACTGATCATAATTGGGACATTCCATTATAAAATGAAACTCATCACCAATCACAGACATGTTACAAAACTTACAAAGCCGTAACTCTCGTGGCATGCCTTTGTGTCTCCCTGTTTCTATTTCCAGCTTATGATTACTACTTCGAAATCTGAAGAAGCTGAAAACGTAATTATCAGGCATTTGACTTGTATATTTTTCTCTACCAAATCCACTTCTGAAATTTCGATAAAACACACACACACACACATGGACACCAGGTTATTACACAGACTCACATTTTTACACAAGTGAGTCAATGATTTCACTTTCAAATGAGAATTATCCAAAGAAATTTGGCAACAATTGTAGTCGTTAAGAAATAGGAATAATGACTGATATAATTCATAAAGTTGTACAATTATCATGACACTGAAAAATGTCATGTTGGTTTGCTTGGAAATGTATTCAGTATTATATATTATATTGAATACCGTTTTCGTGTCTATGACACTAAGTTTCATACATATATAAATTGAGTGTGACAAAGAGTAATAATAATACAATTTGGAACCTGCAACCAACTTATTGACTACGGTTCTATTTCATAGAAAGAGATAAAAAATATTATTTCATTATGCTCTTCTTCTTCTTGATATGCAGCCAATTTAAATGTTCTTCTTTCTTCAACATAAGGAAAATACTTAAATAGTCACCTTACACAAAGAAAAAAACAAAACAAAACAAAACCCACCCTATTTGAAGAATCTACTGCACATGGGATACCCAACAGTGAGTCTGGTGCAAATAAATGATAATTATGATAACAACAATAATAATAACAATAAGAAGAAGAAGAAGAATGGTGCTGATGACATTAACAATACAATAATATCTTTTCAACGGGTGTGATAGCCAAATGGTTAAAGCACTGGATTCTCGCCCAAGTATCCCGAGTTCGATGCCCAGTTCCCCTCATCTGAATGGTGATGAGTGAAGATTTTTCCAACCTCCCAGGTCAACATATGTGCAGACCTGCTACTGCCTGAACCCCCTTCGTGTGTATACGCATGCAAAAGATCATACACACACTTTAAAGATCTCATAATCCATGTCAGTGTTCGGTGGGTTATGGAGACATGTAAATACCCAGCATGCATCAACCACAACAGAGTCATCGGGAAGTTGATGCTGGTCATGTAAGAGAAAGAAAGAAAGAAAACTGAAAGAAAGAATATCTGATACCTCAGGGTTTTGTTCGTGGAGTTTTTCAACAGCTGCAAGGGAACACACCAGAACTGCTAGCTGACAGTGGACAGTTTTGCTGAGAGTGGAGATTGGCCCTGACAAACACAGCTTCAGTAGGTCATACTTTAACACTGCACTGGCTTCTTCAAACAGCTCTTTTGCTTTGCCGTAGCCAAGTGTATCCTTCCCCATTCCCACAAACTGACTCCCTTGTCCAGGAAACAGAATGAGTGATGTTTTGGATGGGTCAACACGTGGTCTGAAGGCTTTTCTACTTTGATCTCTTTGTTTATTCCACTCTTTATATGTCTGTGTGTCAGAAGGAAACCACTCGGTGGGTGTAGAAGTCGAGTCCGGGACAACTCCCACCATGTCTTTCACAAGGCCTTTAACTTGTGTAAGGTCATGATCTGTACTGGCAAAACCTGGGCCTGTAACACTGCTAGCATCTGCATGTTTTGGTGCAGGTGGAATTTCCATATTTTCGGGGCTCAAACCTTGTTTAGATAGCCGTTTTTTTAGCCTCGCAGGCACCCTCGTCATTGATATTGATGATATATCATCGTCAATAGTATTTGATGACCTCGGAGCATAGAATCGTTTCATTTCACTGACAGCACACCTTGGAAAGGGCCGTCTGAGAATAAACGATGGCTTCAATACAGCAGACATTGTTCAACTGTCAAAACAAAACTAGTAAAAGTGAGAGGATGGTAAGCGCTCGTTGACCGAGGTCACGACTTTCACTTTTCCCTTCTAAGTGAAAGTATCCACTGTCTGCCACCCTTGTGACTAAACTATAATATAAAAAAAAAAAACAACTAATTATCTGTCACAAACCGAACGTTATTCATTCAAATAATAAAAGCCTTAACTTTGTCATATGTGTTCTGTCCTTTTAAGTGTTGTGATTTATAACCAAAACATTTCCAGAAGCAACCAACACATGTTGCACGGGAACCGGAAATAAACAGCTTTTCGTGTTGATGCCAGAAATTCACCATTAAAAAAAAAATTAAAAAATTATAAAAAATCAAACACAAAGTGTCATATACACAAATAACCGATCATTTTCACAAACTCGTGATTATCGAAGGAAAACCAAGCCCAGCTGCAATTAACAGAAATGAAGAATGACGTTATATGGCTGGTTGGTGTCCGCAGCTGCAGAAATACGAAAACCACTTTCCTATCAATTATGCTTTCTTATCAGCAACACTTACCAGATACCCAACAGGTCTGATTCAGTTTCACTTTTTCAAAGATGTGTCAACGGCGTTCGGACAAATCCATACAGGCTACACTACATACTACATGCCTGACCAGCAGCATAACCCAAGGCGCTTTGTCACTCGGAGGCCATGAGTCAGTACATGCATTTTTAATACTAAATATTGTGTACATATCAGAATGGATTTCTTCGATATAATTTTGCCAGAGGATAGCACTTACGTTGCCATAGGTTCTTTATCAATGCGTCAAGTGAGTGCCGCACACGGGACCTCGGTTTATCGTCGACCCATCTCATCCGAATGACTATAGACACTCAGTTTGATTTTCCAGTGACGGCAAACTTGAGTGTAAAGGCAAGACCGGGAATTAAACCTCGACCCTCATGGACACTGTATAAGCAGATAAGTGTCTTAACAGTTCTGCTACCTTAATCGAAAGGAACTTACACTCAGAAACGAGGAAAGCAAGTGAAAAATAAAGGCGGGGTTGCCGGGGGGTGGGGGTGGGTGGGGGGGGGGGGGGGGGGTCCTGACTGGTGTGTTCGCGTCTCCAGTGAGGTGAGGCGGGGGCAACTTAAAAGAAACAGAAGGCCGGTTGCGGGAAGGGAAGATTGAAAGTTACTTTTTTGTGTCACAGACAGGACTGAAGCCAGTCTGGACTTTAAGCAGTCCAACGACTCGGTTGTGACAATTAACCTCCTGGAGCATGCAGTGTATTCCACTGATTCCAGGATGGTGCGGGGGAAAAAAGACATCTGTCTGTTCCGTACCCAGCAGGCAGGAATTGATTGATTGCTATGAATACTTATATAGCGTCTATCCTCAGTAGGAGACCAAGCTCTAAGCGCTTTACAAACACGGGGTCATTTGTACAACAGGCTGGCGGCGTACCTGGGTAGAGCCGTCTGACGACCGGCTGCCACTGCAGTGCCGGGCGCTCATCATTCGTTTCCAGTGTCATTCAATCAGATTTTATGCACGCACACACTGCCGGATACACACTCAGACAGACATGTAACACTTTTTTTTTTACGTGTATGACCGTTTTTATTCGTTAGTTTACCCCCGCCATGTAGGCAGCCATACTCCGTTTTCGGAGGTGTGCATGCTGGGTATGTCACAGTTCTTGTTTCCATAACCCACCGAACGCTGACATGCATTACATGATCTTTAACGTGCGCATTTGATCTTCTGCGTGCGCATACACACGAAGGGGGTTCAGGCACAAGCAGGTCTGCACATATGTTGACCTGGGAGATCGGAAAAATCTCTACTCTTTACCCACCAGGCGCCACCGAGATTCGAACCGGGGACCCTCAGATTGAAAGTCCAACGCTTTAACCATTCTGCTATTGCGCCCGTCAAATGCCGTTGTTGCATGTTAATTGTTTTTTCTGGAACTCAACCTGGTAAGCAGACTGAATTTATGGAGACGAGTCCATGGTGGAACTTGTAAAACATCTCCACGCGGGTTCTTTTTTTACAGGAGTGCCAGTTGAGAGAACTCAGGATGGAGCTGACGCAGGACATCTGACGATGTCGGTTGGTGACCCATCTTGCTGCTCAGGACTGGACCTTTTCAATGGACTGGATCTCACTGGCTGTGTAGAGGTCGCATTCAGTGTCTGGCTGCATTCTAGCTCAAGAATAGGATGAGCAAGGATTTTGTACGCAGTTTCGTTTGTCTTCTTGTTTTCTATGTTTGTAGGTTGCACGGAAGAAGCTAACGTAGGTGTCTTAAAATTCGAGCTTTATTAGTTGTAGATTTGATGTAGGTCCTCCAACATAGGTGTCTTAAAATTCGAGCTTTATTAGTTGTAGATTTGATGTAGGTCCTCCAACATAGGTTGTCTTGGATGTTTAACCAAGATATTTTATGGTGTTGACGTTTTCCAATGATTATAGCCAAGAAGTTGGTAATCAGGAACAACATTTTTTCTCTTACGGCTGACACTCAAGTTGGAGCATTTTTGCGGGTGGATTTGCATGGACCACTGTTTCTCCCAGATGGTAAGGGACACAAGGTCTTCTAGGAATATGTGCTGATCGGCTTCCTTCTTGCTTACTTTGTTGCACATGGTGTCGTCTGCAAATTCTTTGGCCCTAGATTTGATGGACCTTAGGAGGTCAATGGTGTTTGTGGTTTGAACCGAAGGTTGAACCCTGGAGAACACCTGATCTGACTGGGATGTATTCTGAAGTGACTCCCTCCACCAGACCGCTTAATTGTTGCCTGCCATCAAGGAAGTTCTTGATGTTCCACGACAGTATCTTCACAATGGTATTTGATTCAATGATGTCTCTAATTCTGTGCTACGGTGCTATGGTCTTCAGGAGAAATGACAATCGTTTTATCAAGTATCTGCTTGTGTTGGTACAGTGCTATGATCAGTGTAACATAATGTAACATAAAGTAAAACACATACTTCCAGGACTTGTCATGTAGACAGTACCTTACATTACGCGTGTCTCAGTATCTGTCAGTCCAGTGAATACAGTGTCTGTCTTGACGATCACAATGACGGTACGCATGGTACTCACGCTTCTCTGATGCCCCCGGAAAGCGCTGATCGTATCGTCTCTGTCCGGGTGGTGCCTTGGCTGACCAGTGTACCGGTGGTTGTTGTCGTGGTAGCGTCTCTCGTTGCGGTAGGCATGGTGGTTATCATCTCGGAAGCGGTGGTTGTCCCGGTCACGATGGCGGTTGTCACCAGGACTGTGGTTGTCCCAGTCACGGTGGTGGTTGTCCCAGTCACGGCGGTGGTTGTCCCAGTCACGGACGTTGTACCGGTACCGCCTGCTGTAGTTGTCATGGTAGTGCCTGCTATAGAGATGATCCCGATGAAGGGTGTTGTGGTCATCACGCCTGGGATGTCTGTCACCGTGGTGGTCCGGGTAACTCCTGTGGTAGCGGCCCCTCCTCTTGCCCTGCGGCACGTTGTCATGGTGACGCTGATCGTCTCTGGTCACCTGGTCACTGCGCCCGGCGTCTCTGTCCCTCGTCTGTCCACTGGCCCGACTGACAGGAATGCTTCGGTGTTGTCCCCGTCTTTTGGCCTTCTCCCAGAAGAGACCGTGCACATGGCGACCAATGTTGCCAGCCATGATGCCAGACCCCTTCTGTGATGGGTGGAGGCCGTCCTTCAGGAAGTGTCCCTTCTTCTCCTGTCTCTGCAGTTTGTGGTGGGAGATGAAGGACACTAGCTCCTCAGTCAGGAACTCAGCATACAGTAGGGCATTCAGAGCGGTTCCTTTAGCGTTGAGGTGTTCGTTCCTTGTTGGTGCTGTCTTGCTGACAATTATTTTCCTCTGGTTGTTTTTTCTGAGGAGCATATAGATGTGGTTTTTGATATCAGTCCCCACTGTCTCTGGGTCCCTTGTTTTCAGGTCGTTCACCCCGACATGTAGCATGATGGCGTCGTGGCTATCGCCTACTTCCACACCACAGTCTTTTACTGTGCTAGCCTTTCTTTTTGTTACTTTTAGTCCGTATGTTTTCCCTAGTCTAGCACTGTCTACGTCGTTCAGGGTGGAGTCATGCACTATGAGGAGGTGGAGGAGAGAGGGGTCTGTCTCTTCACTATTGACGGTCTTCTTGTGCACGGTATTCTTATATGTCTCTTCTTCTTCGCAAGAACTGGCGCACGTGTTGTCATCGTCATCGCTGCTATCTTCCGACATCTCTGTGGGTGTCGGGTTTGCTGCTGGCTGGTGAGGCGTGGTGAGGGGGGCTTTTCCTCCTGTGCTGCAGAGAGGGTTAGAGGTGGAGGGAGGGGGGTTCCGTGTGGTACAGAAAGGTTGAGAGGGATTTGTAGTGAAGGGAGGGGGAGTGTGAGTGGAAGGAGCACAGTCTGGTGTGTTGGCATCAGCGAGAGGGGTGGTGTCCGGAAGCGATGCGGAGGGGACCGGAGTAGTGTGGCATTATGAGAGCTATATATGTACGAATGTAGCTGCACAAATGTATTCATGTGCCTTGTTTGTTGGATTGATGCGCTACACACACACACACACACACACACACACACACATATATATATATATATATATATAGAGAGAGAGAGAGAGAGAGAGAGAGATGTACATGTATTTGTTCCTTTATACCTTTCATTTTCCTGTGTGCTGCGGTCTGCACACACGGTCTGCACACACACACACACACACACACACACACAATTTAAACAGAAAATGTTTGTTCACTGACAGAATGTTTATTCACTGACAGAGTTATGATAATCATGAATAAAAGAAAACCAAACACCCAAAGAAAGTATGATGTGATCACATAATTCGAAGCAAAAAGTCTCAATAAACCATTCGTTAAGAGAAAAATGTATGGTTTCTCAACATAGATAAGCCATTCAATTCCTAGTTCCATAGCCCAAATCCATAACATTATTTCAACATAAATCAAAACACACTTCAAAACAAATCAACTATCATGTGGACAGAAAATGACCACAACGATAGCAACATTTCACACTGAAGAAAATGTGTTCATATCTGAGTCTGAATAGTTACATCTTTATAAACTTTTTTTCTTTTTTTTAACCCTTGGACGTTTCGGAAAAGAAAGCTGACAAAAGCTGGGTAACTTGCATGTTTCAGTAGTGATTAGCAATATATGTCACATGCGCATGCATTCACTGTAGATTATTCCATAATCAAAACCTTGCCTGCAGGGTGGTTGTATGTCAATGTCTGTCTCGTTTGCCTGCTCGTCTGTCTATCTGTCTAGTTCGTCTAAGTGTCTCCTCTGTTCGTCTTTCTCGGACAGATTAATGAAAACGAAAAATGAAGTTTTCTGCAAATATGAAAGTATAGCTGCGAAGAAATTGTTTATGTGTTAAAGAAATCTACCATGAACAAAACCACTGTTCACAGATATCCTGTTTCATCTTTAGAAAAAAAACCCAGATATGTATATATATATATATATATATATAGATATAGATATAGATAGATAGATAGATAGATAGATATTATTTGTTTGTTTGTTTATTTATTTATCTATACTTATGTATATACTTACATGACATACCAAATCGAAGAATATATTGGGAAAAACAAACATGCTCTGCACGGATTTTACCTCAAGTAAATGGCACTATTCAAAACCACTGACTGAATTAATCTCGTGAATAAAAAAAAGAATGAAATAAAATCATAGTAAACTGGCAAAGAATACGTGCAAATAAGTGTCAGTAATCAAACGACAGCTTTATTTTACATCGCATCCACAGAATATAGCAAAACGCTTGGCTAAAACCGTAAGATCAATCAGATAAGTTCAATTGTTATACAAATTAATATCCTCTTGTGTGCGTTTGA
>NC_134884.1:19750404-19757904 GCF_041734735.1 Babylonia areolata
GTATTACTTGTATCTAAAGTTGTGTCGTCAGCAAACATTTCGCAGTGTGTTTTTAAGAATAAAGGTAGATCATTTATGTATAAGGAAAATAAGACAGGGCCAAGGACTGAACTCTGGCGGACACCAAACTTATTGGGAAGAAGAATAGAGGTTTGTGTATTAAAATATACTACTTGTTGCCTGTTTGAAAGAAAGGATGAAATAAGTAACAAGGCATTGTGTGATAGTCTGTAGTGTGATATTTTCTTAAGGAGGAGGTCATGATTAATAACATCGAAAGCTTTAGCAAAATCTACAAAAAGAACGCCAGTAAGTTGTTTAGTGTTTATATTGGAATACCATTTATCTATCAAACTTGTAAGAGCTGTGTGACAAGAGTGTTTTTTTCTGAAACCTGACTGGTTTGAGTGTATAAGATCGTATTTGTTTAAATGGGAAAGAAGGCACTTATTAATGTGTTGTTCTAGTGGCTTTGAGAGTACTGATAGAATATAAATGGGTCTATAATTACATGGATCAGCATTGTTTCCTGATTTATATAAAGGTATGATTTTTGCTTTTTAAGAGCGCTAGGGAAACAGTTTTTGTCAAGAAAGAGGTTGTAAATGTAAGTGAGAGTTTCTGTAATTATTGGCACTGATAGTCTTAGAATTTTTTCGTCAGTTCCATCGTTTCCGCGGGTCGCTGTCTGTTTCAGTTGTCTAAGAGCTGTGAAAACGCTGTGAACATCTATAGGACTAATGTCAAGTTCTGAGTGAATTTTTTTTCCTGGCAGTATTTTTGTAACTCTTCTAGGTTATTATCTGTTGATCTATCATTCTGGATAATTTGATTTGCTACTGTAGAAAAGTGAAAGTTCAACGTATTAGCAGAAATATTGACAGTTGCACTTACAACAGAGTCATTATTTTTATTTGTCAGTCTATGAATGGCTTTTCATATAGTTTTGCTGTCTTTCTTTTTATTGATTAGATCATGAAAAAAATTATTTTTCTCTGCTATATGAGAGAAGTCACTTTCTTTCTTTGTTGTTGTTTTTTTTTTTTTAAATCTTCACGGGAGCCATTTTTCAACAAATAATCTCTTTGATATATTTCATTCTGTATTTCTTTTGTTAGCCAAGGGGGTTTTATCTTATGCTTGACTCTTTTAATTTGAAGAGGGGCATGCTTATTATGGATACTATAAAAATGTTATACCATAGTACTAAGGCCTGACTAGGATCTGAATACTGGTAAACGTCATTCGATGGTGAATTCAAAAGATCAGAGAGAAAGCTTTCACCGTCAAATTTTGAACTTAGAACCAAAAAATCTGTTATTCGTCGCAACCTGAAATCCATCAACATTAACACTTTTTCTTCTCAAGCTGATGAACGCCTTTCCAAAATTTCTTCCCGTACCGACGTATCTACACATTACAACACCGTCCTCTCTCAACTGCTGGATGAACATGCACCTCCCACTACCCGCATGCTCCCTGACAGACCTTCCGCCCCGTGGTACACACAAGACATTCGACTTGCAAAACGCACACGTCGCCAAATGGAAAGACGATGGCGATCAACAAAACTGCAAGTCCACAATGAAATATTCCGAAAATAAATAAATAAAGTCAAACATATGATCTCATCAGCAAAGACAAACTTCTTTTCTTCTCAAGTTCTCGATGCCACATCCACCAAATCTCTTTACTCTATCATGTCCCTAATTTTTTTTCAAAATGTCAGAAGAATGTAGTCCTTGGCTAAAAGGTGAAGGACTTAGAGTAGATCATTTAAATATTAACCATGTAATTAACAAAATAAAAAGAGCAACAGTCGCATGTACTGTCTTAGAAAAATGAAATCTTTTAATGTATGCAAGCAGATGCTCCAAATGTTTTACACATCTGTTGTCTGTAGTGTTTTAACATACGGAGCCGTGTGCTGGGGGGGAAACCTGACCAAACATGACAAAGACAGGTTGGAAAAAGTCATTAGGAAAGCGGGTGGGGTGGTGGGTATAAGACAAGACACCTTTAGCGACATGCACAATAGAAAACTGACTGACAGACTAATAACAATTTTGACTGACGTAAGACACCCACTACATGATGACATTAATAGCAGAAGGTCAGACATAAGTGGTAGGTTTAGAGCTCCACGCGCAAGAACATCTCGATACATTAATTCATTTATTCCTACAGCCATTCGCGCACACAATCAAAACATCCAATACACTAAGTGAACCCTCCCACCCCCCAAGCCCCCTCGCCACAGCAACACCTGAACTTCACCAGCAGACGAGTGTATGGGAGCAGACATTATGCGTGCATGTGGGACTGAGCGGGTGAGCACGGGCAAGCAAGCATTTTTGTGTGTGTGTGATCGGAAGTGATTTTAAAATATTTTCTTATTTTACTTGGATTTCATGTATCTTAATGTTAATGTTCTAATCTTATTGGCGTGACATATGTTATGTGCATGCATACGTTGTTTGTGTGTGTGTGAGTGTGTGTGTGTGTGTGTGTGTGTGTGTGTGTGTGTGTGTGTGTGTGTGTGTGCATTTTACTTATATATACGATTTATTCCCTTGATGTTTTTATTTATGTATTGTTGTACAATTCTTATGGTCTTAACGTGTGTGTGTGTGTGTGTGTGTGTGTGTGTGTGTGTGTGTGTGTGTGTGTGTGTGTGCATGTGTGTGTATGTGTGTGTGGGTGTGTGTGCGTGCGTGCGCGCATGTCATTTTTAGTAATCTTATACCCTTTTTTTGTTGGATGTTTTCATTTGTTAATATTGTTGTGCAATACCCTATTGTCTTAACATGAGTATGTGTGTGGGGGGGTGGGGGGTGGGGGGGTTAGTATATCGTCAGCTATTGGGAATTCTTATTTGACTAGTTTTGATCTCTTCTTATGTTGCGCATGATTTTATGCCAGTGTTTACAATGAGCCTGTGATTGCACAACTTAATTTCCATGTGGATTAATAAAGTGTTTTTGATTTGATTTGATTTGATTGAAATACCACCTATATTAGAGAACTCAGAGAAAAACTTTCATTTATTTGGATTTTCTGAATCCCATTTGGCCATATAACTGATAGCGATATATCAATTCCAGGATACTATATCATTCGCAAGGATCCAAAATCAAAATCGAACGTACGAATTAACTGAGTAGGCTCAAGCGGCAGGACAAGGCCACACTTCAGTAAACTACAGCACAAAAACTAGGACAATCAAAAAACATGTGCAAATGACACAAGCAAACACGAGAGAAGCAATACAAGCAAAATATATGACACACACACACACACACACACACACACACACACACACACACACACACACACACATACCGAGAAAAGTGCCAGATGAATCAAGTAGGTTGAAGAGCGGTCAGTGACCGAGACGAGTAAACAAGGAATTATGTAAAATTTAAAAAAATTTTAAAAAAATTCTTAATGTAAACGAGAATGAAAATCAGCCCCAAAGATAATGATATGCAAACATAATAATTATGATACTCAAACACAGTAATGCATTAGATGCACGACTATGAAGAAACCCAACACCAAAAGCAAATGCGATTGTACTTTAGAATTCCCGGACAAGAAAAAGAAATAATCAGAAAATGTACTATGTTCAAAGAGAGAGAGAGAAGGTTTCTTTTCACTGTTGGGTTTTAACACCAGCGGCACACGCTAAAAGCTCACCTCTTTCCTGGCTTGACCTGACAAGAGCTGTCTCCGCTGCTTCCAGTTTGGTCTCCGCTGTGTTCAGTTTGGCCTCCATTGCTTTCAGTTTGGTCTCCACTGAGGTGCAAAGCTCCTCCGCCTCGCAACTTCAGGTTGGAAGAATACAAGAACAGAAAATATGCTGACATTACAATGCTGAATAACAAACTGTAGATCAAAATCGCAAGAGTCTGTCTTTTGATATATATATATAGTAGGCCTCCTTCGGTCATGGCTGACCACGGATAGAGTATATCCGACGTAATGTCTAATTGGGCTGTCTGCTTGAACCAAGCAGCGTCGCCTGTGACTGTAGAGACCGATGTGAGAGAGACAGTCACATATGTAAGCTGATGCTGGTCTGTTGGCTGCTGTCCCTTTTCTGCGAGCTCGCTTTTCTGCTGCAGCAGCTGACAGTTTGTCCTCACCAATCTGTAGCTGATTCTTGAGAGTGCTTCTCCAGCTGTTGCGATCATCTGCAAAGTCCTCCCAGGACTCAGTGTTGATCTCAATCGCCTTCATGTCACGTTTGCAAACGTCTTTGTATCTCAGCTCTGGGCGGCCGATGCTTCTCTGCCCTGTGGCGAGCTCTCCATAAAGGATATCTTTTGGGATGCGACCATCTTCCATGCGGCGAACGTGGCCCAGCCAGCGCAGCCGACGCTGTCTCAGCATGGTATACATGGTCGGGAGGCCAGCGCGAGTCAGGACTTCGGTGTTAGTCACCTTGTCTTGCCATGAGATGCCGAGTATGCGACGTAGGCTTCTCAGATGGAAGGGATTGAGCCTTTTCTCCTGATGAGCATGTGTGGTCCATGCCTCACTGCCATACAGCAAGGTGCTGAGGACGCAGGCGTTGTATACAGTCATCTTTGTCTTCGTGGTCAGCTTGGGATTTGTCCACACTCTTTGTGTGAGGCGGGCTAGCGTTGTGGCTACCTTCCCGATCCTCTTGTCGATCTCGGTGTCAAGGGAGAGATCCCTTCTTGCGCTGTGCTGAACGCATGCCTCAGGAGAAGAGCAAAGAAGATTCCAAATAGGATGGGGGCGAGGACGCAGCCTTGTTTGACACCGCTGCGTATGTCGAAGGGCTTGGAGAGGTTACCATTAAAACTGCACTGTCTCTTTCATGTTGGAGTGAATGGACTCAATCAAGCTGTGCAGTTTGGGAGGGGAGGCAGCCGATCTTTCGAAGAGCCATAAAAAGGCCGTCTCTACTGACTAGGTCAAAGGCCTTGGTGAGGTCAATGAATGCGACATACAGGGGCATCCTCTGCTATCTGCACTTATCCTGGATTTGGCGAAGGGAGAAGATCATGTCTACCGTGGATCTCTCTGCTCGAAATATATATATATATATATATATGTGTGTGTGTGTGTGTGTGTGTGTGTGTGTGTGTGTGTGTGTGTGTCTGTTTTTTTAAGTTCGTTTGTTCGATTCTTTTTGTTGACTTCTCTTCCGCTTTTAACACAACACAACGTCATTTCCTTGCCCTCGAATTGCTAGGCTTAAATGTTGATCCGAAGCTTACTCTTTGGATAGTAAGTTTTCTTCTCAACAGAACTCTGTCCGTTTTCATTCTGGCCACTTCTTCTCTAAACTCTACTTCTACTGGTGCACCCTAAGACACAGCGCTGTCCCCTGTCCTATTTGCAATATACACGAATGACTGCAGAGGCATGAAATATTCTGACTATTCAGTTGTTGAAGACCTGTCCAACTCTGATGTAATATACTTTTGTGATTATATACTTTTGTGAAATTAAAAGGTGCTGTCCTTGGTGTGATGAAAACTATTTGTGAACGTTTTGGAAAGACCCCTTGCCTGTAGGTAACTTTGTTATAGATGGTCAAAAAGTGGAGAGAGTCAATGGATATAGATATTTAGGGACTATCTTAGACAATAAGCTGGCTTTTGACAGAAACGTTGATTCAATTTATAAGAAATGCCAATCTATAATATTTTGTTTGCAGATACTATGAAATATCGGTATGAATTTCAATATTCTTCAAAGTTACTATCGATGTTGCATCGAGTCCGTGCTCACAGTTTCATTTTTGCGCTGGTACGGATGTTTGGGAGTGAGGATTAATCGTGTGTTGAATGATGTCATGAATATGTGCAATAAAGTTGTGGAAGTAAACCAAGCTAGTATGCAAGAGCTGTACGAGAAACGAGTAGTTCGGAAAGTCAGGCAGACAACAACTGCCAACACCCATATTTTAGCAAAGTACTGTGAGCTACTGCCATCAGGTCGACGCTTCAGAACATATGAATTGAAATCCAGAGCTCTGAAGACTTTCATTCCACGTTCAACTCACTTCTTGAATTCTTGACAACTATGTACTTGCGTGCCTGTGTGTGTGTGTGTGTGTGTGTGTGTGTGTGTGTGTGTGTGTGTGTGTGTGTATCCCGAAATGACGAATTTGTTACGATTTATCGAGGCTGGAAAGTCGTGATGTGGACAGGGAGAGTTTGGAACTTTGACAGTTCGACACACACTCATTTTCAGATGGTGAGCAAGTATATAATTTGGATCGATATATTCATGTTCTGTAACCTATCACACCCTTTCCCCGGTACTTTCAGATTTGTTGTTGTTCAACAGGAATGACACGTTAGCCATGAAGGTTTTGCCTCTTGTTCAAATATTGCTATAATGACCAGAGTATATGAAAAGATAACACGTTTTGGCCTGTTTAGAACGTGGTATTACTACATCCATGAAATTTGTATTTGAACAAACACAGATATGCTCAGTTGATCTTCATATTTAAAAGGGGATAGCTTGTTACGTGCATCGATGATTGCACGTATATCGTTGTTTTTGTTGTTGTTTTTCCCCTATATTTGGTATTGGTATGATAATTATAAACTTGCACATGTAGCAGTGTTTACACATGAATGTAGATTTTGCCTGCATCTGTTCTTGAAACGGGTATGAGAATATTAAGTATGAGTACAGCTTCCAGTCCTTCTGAGTCCGTTCTTGCTTTGGCTTATTTCATTTTGTTTTGATTTCATCTGATGTAAATTTCCTTGCACTGCTTAAGACCGAGGCCCGAAAAGAAAAATCATCAGTTAATGTTGCAAGATTCAGCTGATGAACCTGGATGGCCGCCCAAAGGTGTTCCAGCAGTGACAATGTCGGGATTTTGAGTGGCCAGACCTGTCAGTGAATCTCAAAAGGATTGACGTGGAAGTTTTGACATGTTGTTTTATTGTTGAAGACACGTGCTCCATATCGTCTATTGTGACTGTCATGTCTCGCTAGTCAGCGACTTTTTGCCGGCAAAATAAAGGTTTCAAAATATGGTGAATTACGAATGGGAAGTAACCCACAGCAAAAATCAGGGGGTGATTAATTTAATCCTTTCACCGCCTGTCAGTTTTAGTGAAATACTCCCTGTTGCCAAAAGCACAGAAAAAAAAATCGTGTCTAAGAAAAGCTGGGGATTCCCCTGTGATATGAATGAAACATGGCCTATCCTACCACCGAAAATTAAGATTAGTAGGTTTGTGAATAACCGACCCATGATCTGGTCGTATTTCAGCAACACAGGTGCTCTAGCTGGCTGGTGCTGAAATGTGACATTGGCTCTGAAAGGGTTAAGAGACGATAATGATAATGCTAACTGGAAAAAGAAAAAAAAAACACGTAATACTTGCAAAGTTATGTGCAGGCAGCTTTTTTCAAAAGACCAAGTGCATTTGTCAAAATCTTCAGTGTTATTCCCGGCAATTCATACTTTTAGTTAAGAGATTCACAAAAAAGTCT
>NC_134884.1:19762904-19770404 GCF_041734735.1 Babylonia areolata
TAGGTTATTTGATGCTCAGGTGAAACCCATACTCTTGTACGCATCGGAAGCTTGGGGTATGACGCAGTACCATCATGGCCTGGCTTCGCTGACGAAGATCTAGGAAGGGCGTTGTCCACGTCTGATGCAGGCACGCTCATGGCTGACAAGGCCAATGCGGGAAAAGCAGAGTCGGCCGCAGCGGTTGCAAGGGAAAGTCTGGTCTGGGTTCGCGGCTGCAGCGTCGTGGTTCTTCCTCCTTCTGCGTTTGTCCTCAAGGCTGGCCCTGCGGTTGTTTTCGAAGGAGGAGACAGCTTGGTGGATGGTGCGTCGCCAGGTCTCTCGATCAGCGGCTACTGCGGACCACTGGCGATGGTCAATGTGACAGGCACCGAGAGCTTTATTCAAGGAGTCTTTGTATCTCTTCTTGGGTGCTCCTCTGTCACGGTGGCCAGTGGACAGTTCGCCATACAGCGCGATCTTGGGCAGGCGGTGGTCCTCCATCCTGGACACGTGCCCTGCCCAACGTAGCTGGGTCTTTAGCAGCACTGCCTCGATGCTGATAGTCTTTGCCTGCTCCAGGACCTCGACATTTGTGATGTAGTCACTCCAGTGGATGCTGAGGATGGTGCGAAGGCAGCGCTGGTGGAAGCGATCAAGCAGTCGTATGTGGTGCCGGTAGGTGACCCAGGTTTCGGAGCCATACAACAAGGTGGGCAGTACAACAGCTCTGTACACGCTGATCTTTGTGTCTTTCTTCAGGTGTTTGTTGTTCCACACTCTCTTGTACAGCCTGCCGAATGCGCTGTTTGCCTTTGCAAGTCTGTTGTCGATCTCCTTGTCGATCTTGGCGTCAGACGAGATGGTGCAGCCTAGGTAGCTGAACTGGTGGACCGACTTCAGCTCTGTCTCACCGATGTTGATGTGAGGAGCGTGGAATTCTTCCTGTGGGGCAGGCTGGTGGAGAACTTCCGTCTTTTTCAGACTGACTTCTAGGCCGAAGAGCTGCGCAGCCTCTGCGAAGCAGGACGTTATACGCTGCAGGGCCGCTTCTGTATGGGCGACGAGGGCAGCATCGTCGGCAAACAGAAGCTCTCTGATGAGTTGCTCCAGTGTCTTGGTGTGGGCCTGTAGCCGCCTCAGGTTGAATAGGCTGCCATCAGTGCGGTATCTGATGAAGATACCGTCGTCGTCGCCAAGATCTTCAGTGGCCTGTTGGAGCATCATGCTGAAGAAGATCGTGAAGAGGGTCGGCGCGAGGACACAACCTTGTTTCACTCCATTTCCAATTGGGAAGGGCTCCGAAAGGTCGTTGCTGTGTCTGACCTGTCCACGCTGTTCCTCATGTAGTTGGATGACCATGCTGAGGAATTTGGGGGGGCATCCTAGACGTTTCATGATCTCCCACAGACCTTTTCTGCTCACGGTGTCGAAAGCTTTCGTGAGATCGACGAATGTCGCATACAGTCCTTTGTTCTGTTCCCGACATTTTTCTTGTAGCTGTCTGAGAACGAAGACCATGTCAGTGGTGCCTCTGTTGGCTCTAAAGCCACACTGACTCTCTGGGAGATGTTCTTCGGCGATAGTAGGCACCAGCCGATTTAGGAGGACTCTGGCGAGGATCTTGCCTGCAATGGAGAGCAGAGTTATCCCCCTGTAGTTGGAGCAGTCCGACTTTTCTCCCTTGTTTTTATACAGGGTGATGATGACTGCGTCACGGAGGTCCTGTGGTAGTTTGCCTTGCTCCCAGCAGCAGACAAAGAGGTTGTGGAGTTTGGAGTGTAGTGCTGGGCCTCCATTCTTCCACGCCTCCGGCGGAATTCCGTCAACCCCTGCTGCCTTGCCACATTTCAGCTGTTCAATGGCCTTGACAGTCTCTTCTAGGGTTGGTAGCTCGTCCAGTTGTAATTTCACTGGCTGTTGTGGGATGCGGAGAATTGCCGAGTCTTGAACCGTGCGGTTGGCGCTGAAGAGGGCCTGGAAATGTTCCGACCACCTGTTCAGGATCGACGTCTTGTCTGTGAAGAGCGCCTGGCCGTCTGCGCTGCGCAAAGGACTCTGGACCTGGTATGAGGGACCGTACACCGCCTTCAAGGCTTCGTATAAGCCCCGGTAGTCACCAGTGTCTGCACAAAGCTGAGCCCTCTCTGCCAGGTTGGTCCACCACCCATTTTGAATCTCACGAAGCTTGCGCTGGAGGTTGCTGCATATGAGCCGGAAGGTTGCTTTCTTCACCGGACAAGACGGTTGTGCAAGGTGAGCCTGGTGGGCTGATCTCTTCTTCGCCAGCAATTCTTGGATCTCCTGGTTGTTTTCGTCAAACCAGTCCTTGTTCTTTTTCGACGAGAACCCTAGGACTTCTTCAGAGGACTGCAGGATGGCTGATTTCAGCTGTGCCCATAGTGCTTCTGGAGAGGGGTCTGTGGGGCAACTGGGGTCTTCAAGTTTGTCCTGAAGCTTCGCCTGGAATTCAGCTTTCACTTCAGCTGACTGAAAGTTGCCGACCTGGAATTTCTTCCTAGGAGCTCCTCCTTTCTTTGGTTTGGGCTTGAAGTGGAGCCTGAGCTTGCTGCGGACGAGGCGGTGGTCAGTATGACACTCCGCGCTGGGCATCACTCGGGTGTGTAGGACGTCTCGTACGTCTCTCTGGCGCATCAGGATGTAATCAATGAGGTGCCAATGTTTGGACCGAGGATGCATCCACGTTGTCTTCAGGCTGTCCTTCTGCTGGAAAATGGTGTTGGTGATGGTAAACTGCTGCTCTGCACAGAACTCGAGAAGAAGGCGCCCATTGTCGTTGCAATTACCAACGCCATGCTTGCCAAGGACTCCTTTCCAGGCTTCTGAATCTTGGCCAACTCTGGCATTGAAGTCGCCAAGGATGATGACCTTGTCGTCAGCAGGGGTGTTCTGAACGAGGTTGCGCAGATCAGTGTAAAACTTGACCTTTTCTGTGGGGTCCGCTTGGAGGGTTGGAGCGTACACGCTGAACAGAGTGGCATGCTGTTTGTTCCGTAGTGGGAGGCGCATGGACATAATTCGGTCTGAGTGTCCTGTTGGCAGGTTTTCAAGCTTGGAGGCAATGGTGCTCCTGACCATAAAGCCTACGCCATAAAGGCGTCTCTCGGTCTCTGGCTTGCCTGACCAGTAGAGGGTGTACCCAGCGCCGTGTTCCTGGAGGCTGCCTTTCCCTGCAAAGCGGACTTCGCTGACGGCAGCAATGTCAATGTTCAGTCTCTGAAGTTCGTGTGCGACTAGAGCGGAACGCCTTTCTGGGCGGTTGCTGTCTGCAGAGTCACGCATGGTTCGGATGTTCCAGCATGCTACCTGTAGTCCTTTTGCACCTAATTGTGAGGCAGGTGCCGGCCTTTTCTTCTCTATTGTTGTTCGACCGCGTTTGGAGATGCCCGTTGACCGCGGCTAGCCAACTGGGGGGGTATGGAGATGAGCATTTGTTTGGACCACCTTTTCTAGGCCCCTCTCCGTGTGGAGCAAGCAGTGCTGTCCCTAGAAAAGGCTGCTTGGTCGTTCAGGGTGCTGCCGAGTGATGCTGTCACCTCCGGGTCAACAATCAGGCGACCAATATCCTGAACCGCCTGCATGCAGGATTGGAACTGCGGCTTCCAGTGACATCTTCCACCTGCCGTTTTCGCCCCTTTCCCATCGCTACAGGGCTTGGAATAGTTGGTGGCGCGGACGTGGACGTGTCCTTCAAGCCTGCGCAATGGAATTTTTAGGTGGAGTGCAGTGTGCGCAGTACTGGCCCCACCCTTTACACCCGTGGTTCATCTGCCATAGCCTAGCAAGCTGGGACGGTGACAGTGAGGTCCTCAGGTCGTAGGTTTTATATCAGACTGTCCTTGTCCTAGCCTCTGGCTCAAAAACCTTCCTCGGAGGCACGGGGGCGCGGCTACTGAAAGTCGGGACATGGCCATGGACCCAGGGTCAATGCATGTCGAGACTGTCCTGCATTCCTTAGCACTTCATGGGTTTTACTTCAGACTTTTCCTTGTCTTAGATGGACTGCCTTCCCGGGCTGTCGAGCTCCATCTGCCCGCATGTGACAGGTAGCACAGGGTTACATGGTACCTGTGGCAGGTAGAGACCTGACCTGACTATCATGACGCAGTACAAGACAATTGAATCAGTACAATTGTTTGCCTGTAAAAAATCTCTTGAAGGTAAACCCCCAACACAATGGTTTATGTGAGTAGGTGGGGTGGTTCTGTTTGCAGTGTGTGTGTGTGTGTGTGTGTGTGTGTGTGTGTGTGTTGTGTGTGTGTGTGTGTGTGTGTGTATTTCTGTTTGCATTGTGCTTGTGTGTGGATGGATGTGTGTGTGTGTGTGCGTGCGTGTATTTGTATTTGTATTTCTTTTCATCACAACAGATTTCTCTGTGTGAATTTCGGGCTACTCTCCCCAGGGAGAACGCGTCGCTACACTACAGTGCCACCCTTTTTTTGTATTTTTTCCTGCGTGCAGTTTTATTTGTTTTTCCTATCGAAGTGAATTTTTCTACAGAATTTTGCTAGGAACAACCCTTTTGTTGCCGTGGGTTCTTTGACGTATGCTGAGTGCATGCTGTACACGGGACCTCGGTTTATCGTCTCATCTGAATGACTAGCGTCCAGACCACCACTCAAAGTCTAGTGGAGGGGGAGAAAATATCGGCGGCTGAGCCCTGACTCGAACCAGCGCGCGCAGATTTTCTCGCTTCCTAGGCGGACGCGTTACCTCTAGGCCATCACTCCACTACATATACAGTTTATCATAACAAAAATAAACCATTTCCTTGATGAAGGGATTATTTTATTTTATCTTACTTTGTTTTCGGGTTGTTGTTTTTTTGTTGTTTTTTTGTTGTTGTTTTTTTTTGTGTGTGTGTTTTGTTTTGTTGTTTTTGTTGTTGTTGTTGTTGTTTTGTTATATTTTCTCTTTCACTTTTTCAGATATTATGTATCTGATCTTATCTTATTTTGTGCTGGTTAGTTTCGATTGACAAGCTTTCAGAGACTGGTGAATCAATTTCCTGTTCTTGTTTTCCATCACTGTCAGTTTATATATATACTCGTGTGTATGCGTGGTTTTTGTGTGCGCGCGCACCTGTGTGTGAGGGTTTTTTTTCTGTTTACAGTGTGTGTGTGTGTGTGTGTGTGTGTGTGTGTGTGTGTGTGTGTGTGTGTGTGTGCGTGTGTGTGTGTGTGTGTGTGTTTGCATGTGTGCGTGCGCGCTTGCGCGTGTGCGTGTGCGCGTGCGTGCAGGTGGTTGCATCTCTCTCTTTCTCTTTCTCTCTCTCTCTGCCTCTATCTCTTTATCTCTCTTTTGATATATCCATATTATGATATATATGTATGGTATATATATATATATATATATATATATATATATATATATATATATATATATGGGGGGGGGGGATTCGTGCGCTTTTATGTTCAATGTGAGTCCTGGGTTCATTCGTTTGTCGGCTGAGAGACGACTGTCGTGTCTGTGAGACTGTAAATTTCATGTTCCTTATGCTACTATGTGTGGATGGGCTGGTGGGTGAGTGGGTGAAAGGATGTGTGTGTGTGGGGCGGGGGTGGTGGTGGATGGGTGGGTGTTTGTGTGTGTGGATGTGTGTGTGTGTGTGTGTGTGTGGATGGGTGGGTGGGTGGGTGTTTGTGTGTGTGGATGGGTGTGTGTGTGTGGATGGGTGGATGGGTGGGTGTTTGTGTGTGTGGATGGGCGTGTGTGTGTGGATGGGTGTATGGGTGGGTGTTTGTGTGTGTGGATGGGCGTGTGTGTGTGTGTGTGTGTGTGTGTGTGTGTGGATGGGCGTGTGTGTGTGTGTGTGTGTGTGTGTGTGTGTGTGTGTGGATGGGTGGATGGGTGGGTGTTTGTGTGTGTGGATGGGTGTGTGTGTGTGTGTGGATGGATGGGTGGATGTGTGTGTGTGTGTGTGTGTGTGTGTGTGTGTGTGTGTGGGTGGGTGGATGGGTGGGTGGGTGTTTGTGTGTTTGTGTGTGGATGGGTGGATGGGCGTTTGTGTGTGTGTGTGTGTGTGGATGTGTTGGTAGGTGTTTGTGTGTGCGTGTGTGTATGGATATGTGGGTGGGTGTTTGTGTGTGTGGATGGGTGTGTGTGTGTGTGCGTGTGTGTGTGTCTGTTGATGGGTAGGTGGGTGTTTGTGTTTGTGTGTGTGTGTGTGTGGATGGGTGTGTGTGTGTGTGTGGGTGTGTGTGGGTGTGGATGGGTGGATAGGTGGGTGGGTGTTTGTGTGTTTGTTGATGGGTGGATGGGTGGGTGGGTGTTTGTGTGTGTGTGTGGATTGGTAAGTGGGTGGGTGATTGTGTGTGTGTGTGTATGTGTGTGTGTGTGTGTGTGTGTGTGTGTGTCTGTGTGGATGGGTGGATGGGTGGGTGGGTGTTTGTGTGTGTGTGTGGATTGGTGAGTGGGTGGGTGATTGTGTGTGTGTGTGTGTGTGTGTGTGTGTGTGGATTGGTGAGTGGGTGGGTGATTGTGTGTGTATGTATGTGTGTGTTTGTGTGTGTCTGTGTGGATGGGTGGGTGGGGGTTTGTGTGTGTGTGTGGATGTGTGTGTGTGTGTGTGTGGATTGGTGAGTGGGTGGGTGATTGTGTGTGTGTGTGTGTATGTGTGTGTGTGTGTGTGCGTGTGTGTTGATGGGTGCGTGGGTGTTTGTGGGAGTGGTGGGAGGGTGCATGTGTGGGTGTGGGATGGTTTGCTGGGCGTATCCCATTTCCGTTCTTGTTTTCATAATCAGTCATCCTTTCCCTTCGCCTTCAGTGTGTTTATCTTATTTGTTTCATCACCATTTTTGTCAGCTGCATAAGTAGGTCTATATTGGTGACCAGTGATAGAAGGGAAGTAACACATTTTCGTTTCATTTTTCTTTTCCCTGTGGTGCTGGGGTGCCATCCCTTTGAGTAGTCCTTACTGTTTTGCAGTGAACGAAACCAAAGAAGGAACACCCACGAAAACGAGTGTGGCTGCCTACATGGCGGGGTAAAAACTGTCATACACGTATAAGCCCACTCGTGTTGGGGGTTGTTTACTCGAACTGGCTAATCGATCGTTCCTGTTATTACTCTTGCTTAGCTTATCAGATTAAGTTTCTTGGTCTACAGTGTCTTTGTACCTCATATTCACTTGTGCGCCAAGCTATTCCATGGGATCGAAGGGTAACACAGCATTTGGCTTTTCAGTTTAATTCAATTCAATTCAATTCAAAATACTTTATTGTCTGCTTCAACCAAAACAGAAAATTATCTTTCGGCTCATTTAAAATGCCCGTCAACAAATATCAAAGAAAAACTGACGAATAACTAACACACTTATCACCCTGCGCACATCAATTATTATGTGAAAAGAAAAACATTTGGGTAAGATAATATTACATTATGATTTAGAGTGAAACAACTGTGTATGTGTTGTTGTTTTTCGGGTGTTTTTTATTGTTTTTGTTTTGTTTTTTTTTTGGTTTGTGTGTGTGTGTGTGTGTGTGCATGCATAGGTATTTG
>NC_134884.1:19772904-19795404 GCF_041734735.1 Babylonia areolata
TTTTTTTTTTTTTTTTTAAAGAAGCAAGTACTAGTGTAGAAATTCCATATTGTGGGTGAGGGAAATAACTGTAAAAACTGGATAAAATAAAATAAAAATGAAATAAGATAAATCATATCCATCGGAAAAGGGCAGGGGGGCGTGGGGGGCGGGGGGGGGGGGGTTCTGCTGAAACCACCACCACCAACAGAGTTGGACACGCTTGGGGGGGAGAGACGACGCCATCTGTGGGACATGAACAACACGACGACAGACAGACCGAGGACACAGAACATGGGCATCCAGAGAATTTAGTCACAGGGGGAACAGCAACCACCCCCCGACCCCAACCCACTCCCCGAAAGAAACAAATAAATAGATAAAATAATATCAACAACAACAACAATACCAATAATAATAATAATGATAATGATGATGATGATGATAATGATAAGAATGATGATGATGATGAAGATGATGATAATAATAATAATAACAATAATGGTGATGGTAATGATAATGATGATGATGATAATAATATATTATTATTAATGATGATAATACTAACAATTACAACAACAATAGTAACAATAACAATAACAAAATGATAAAACAGAAGAAGAAGAAGAAGAAGAAGAAGAAAACAATGAGATGTTTCGTTTGTAAATACACGCGTGTAGGGTGCTGCTGCATCGAAGGAGCTGACATTGACATCGTTGCCGATAATCCAGCCGAACTCACTAGGCATTACCAGGACTACCGAACTAAATGAAAAAGAAAAAAAACAACCTCAACCTAGTTAGCACAAAAACCCTGCAAAACAGCGCACTTCATGACGTATTATCTTCACCATTAAGCTCTTGAAGGCAAATCAGTCTAGGCTATGTTGAGGGCGTCAGTTCTTCCGCTTGATTTATCATCCCCAGACTACCCCCCACCCCCCACCCCCGCCCCCCCCACCCCCCAAAAAAATAAAATAATAATAATAATAATAAAAGGGTAAAAAAATCAAAATCCAAACAAAACATTCATACATACATACATATATAAAAATGACATATGGGCAAATAATACCGAAGAATGGACAGCTATTGACCATTCCAGTGTTCACAATCTCACTTCCTAGTCGCCGGAGAAAACCAACACAGACAGCACATCACAATCTTCGGAAAACAGAAGAAGAAAAAAGTGTCGAGGCTTGCTGGACACAAGACAAGCGAGTGGACTGGGAAGACCAAAAAAAAAAAAAAAAAATGCAGACAATGGCGAAGGATGAGAAAAAGAAAAAAAAAAGCTAGAAACAAAGAGCAACAAAGAAGAGTAAATTTCTGACACAGAATTTCCCAGAAGGTGGGGATGCTTCCTTTTTTTTTTACACTGAAAGACCCCGGCATCCCCACGGGAGGTTTGGGACGAGGAAGGGGGTCGTGGTTGGGGGAGAGGGGGGGGGGGGGAGAGCGGTAATCGGAGGAAAGACCCAGACAAAAGCTTGACCCTGGATGTCTGGTGATACCAGCGTGTGAAGGTGAACGACCACAATGTTTTTGGTGCCATTGAAGAAGGTATAAGAAAAAAAAAAGCCCACTCTGTCAGGCAAACCGTGTATCCGTCATCAGTGCAAAGAAACGACCATCACTTACGCGCCCATAATATCCGAGGTGATGGCAACCACAACATGCATACGATTGAAGAAAATCTTAGTATCACCGTTTAGATCGAACGCACAGGAATATTTACAAAGGAACACTGTCATATGCGTCCACGGTGATATATGTGTAGATCATCACACATACACAGGATCTGTGGAAGTAAAACTAAACTGAACACATCGCTGTGCGCTTCAGTGTTGGAAATTCAAAACGCATAAAAATGATCTCAGTGATTTTTTTGATTTTTTAAAGCCGTCTTGAAATAATTTTAAGACTGCAAAACAAGACATGGGGATAAATCCCTGTCTTCGTCTTCTTTATTTGGTGTAGCATCTTTCCACTTCTACACTTTAGACAAGTTTCAAATACATTTTACAAAGGGCGAGGGTGGTGCAGGGTTGATCGAGATGAGGAATGGGTAAAAACAGATTAAAAAAAACGATGTTGAAAACACATGAAAACAAAAAGCCAACACCCCATGCCAAATGTTCACGCCAATAACCGTACATACGAGTACCCACTGACACTACCATCCGCCCCCCCTCTCCCCTCCCATCCCCTCTCCTCCCCCACCACGCATAAACACCGTTAACTCATGCGCTCAATCGTATTAAAATTCGTTCAAAGTAAAAATCAATAGAATTCATCAAATAACGTCCCCTTTCGGACAGCATTACCAATGCTCAACAAATGGCAGACACACTGTGGGATCAACCTGCTGTCCAGTCTGCAGTCTTGGGGGAAAAACTCTGCTCCCGGCAGTGAAGTAACACGTGAACGTCGGGTTGCGTTTTCATTTCAAACATATTTCATCTTCTAATTATAACTATCTATGCAGAGAACCTTAGAATATCAGCCTGTAAAGTTAATGCAGTCTGTATTCTGTTGAAATGCTTATCTGGTAATGTAGATGTCTCTTGCTTTTATCTTAAAACCCCTTCAGTGACGGGGAGGGGGGAGGGGGGGCGGGGGAGGGGTGTACAGTAGAAAGTGTTATTTCAGGCCATGAAACATTATCCAAAACAATAAGCCTAAAACTGAGAAAATGGTCTGGAGATATACCACTCTAGATAAACAGTGTGAATTTTCAACCTTTCAGAGCTATTTTCCATTTTCTGATGACGCCATCAGTGACGTCACTATGCACGTACGTAACACGTTTATGGCAGTTGAGGGGTTTTAATCCAAAGCAATTACTTCACGATGAAAGCACTGAATGTTCATTCTTCCGCAGCCGCGTGTGGTGTGATTCGCTCCTCTTTTTACAGCTCTGTCAACATTTTCATCACAGGAAACACTACAACGGGATGACATATAACAGAATATAATACTTGTGCTGTTCACGATCAATCGAAGTATGACATTAGTATTTCTTTTCCTTTTTTAATCAGGCTATCTTTTTCTCATATTTCATGCACATTTAAAACACCTTATATATGTCTTCGGCCCAACACTCGGCCAATATCACAGATTGACATACGTTTACAGTTGGGCCAACAGTGAAGTGAGACCTGTATTAACAATGGTTTCTACAATGCAATAGGAAATCATTTACAGCTTAGTCTTTTGTGAAGGATTCTGACTCTCAAACTAGGAGGCAAAATTGTACTGGCTCTTAGTGCTGCAGCCCTGGGGGCTGGTTGGCCTTTGGGAACCATCCCAACGCCGACTGTCCTAAAACCCTCTTGGCCGAGAGAGTGGGGATGTAGCTTGGGCAAGACACTCTCCACTATAATCCAATTCTAGCCCAGATAGTTGGGACAGCAGTTGCCTCCTCCGCTGTTCTGATGGTGTTAGTCGGACACGACTGACTATCACATATACATATGTTTGTTTTCAATCTACATGTATCAAATTACCATATTCTTTATTCGTTAGCATTTCTCCAATAAGTAATTGCAGTTAAAACAGCGTGAAAATGGTGTACCCCTTTACCTAATAATACATCTTCCTGTAAGAATCTGGTAACAGAAAGCCTGCACAGGTGCAACTGTTAGCTAAAACCTCATTCTAGTGTCTATGGTCTGGAGTTGCGTTCCCTTGGAAAAAAAAAACAAGGGTTAAGGTCCTTGCTTAGAGTTCGACCTTTAACCTCATATCCGTATGGAGTTGCGTTCCCTTGAAGAAGTACGATTTACGGTCCTATGGGAAGTATTTAACGTTTTACTCATATACGTCAGGTTTCCGATCTCTTTTCGGCCATTGGATGCGCTAAACGTGATCGTGGCCGAACCACCCACATGCTCACACGAACGTGGCTGATCAAAACAATGAGTTTTTCAGTTTCAGTTCCAGTTCCAAGGAGTCTTGAAAGCGTACCGACTGATCCAGAACATTCGCTACACGGCATCTGTTTTTTTGTTTTTCATATTAAAAAAAAAAAAAAAAAAAAAAGGAGAGAGGGTCAGGATAGGGGGTGGGGGGGCAGATGCCTGACCAACGCATAGACCCAAGTGCGCTGTTCAGGCCCTGAGAAAGCTGGAGACTGCGTGGTTTGCTGAGCCTGGCCCATTCTTCTTCTTCTTCTTCTTCTTCTTCTTCGTCTGCTTCTTCCAGCTATTTGTCTTCTGCGTATCTTTCACTTTATTATATTCAGATATGTTCCCTCATTTTGTTTATTTTGTTTATTCATTCTATTTCACTTTCGTTGTTTTTTTGTGGGTTTTTTTTTGTTGTTTTTGTGTGTGTGTGTGGGGGGGGGGTCGTTTTTGGGGTGGGTTTTGTTGTTGTTGTTGTTGTTGTTGTTTTTGTTTTTGTTGTTTTTTTAAACATAGGGTTTGCTCTCAATATCTGACTGGCGCGTTGCGTCTATGCGAAGGTGAGGCACCTACTCTTTTCTTCTTTTTTTTTAAGCAGATGTGGTGCAGCGTACATGGATGATCCCGCACGCTTTCACACCGTCTTGAAACTGAAACTTAAACGGTCCCTGTACCTCTCACATGCTGAGCGAGCGCTCTGTAACTTGAGCTACTAGAGCTACAACCCGTGTAATGTGAAAAGACATGTAATCTGGGATGACATTTTAGAGGGTGATGAGATCTGGACTTGCTACACACACACACACACACACACACACACACACACAAACCAAACACGAAGCAAGGCATAATTAACGGGCAGATAATCAAGCACGCATTCCTCATGTACTGGTAAGTACGTGTCAACTGTCAAGCATTTCCCAGGTACGAATGAGTGCCTTCTTCTTCTTTTGTGGTTGTGGGCGGTTACGTGTTTAAAACCGTTTTCACTCCACCATGTAGGCAACCACACTCCGTTTCCGGGGTGCGGGGTGCGGGGGGATGTTCTTGTTTCCATGACCCACCGAACGCTCACATGGATTACGGGATCTTCAACGTGCGTGTTTGATCTAATGCACGCGCATACACACGAAGGGGTTGAGGGGAGGGACGGGGGTGGGGGTTGGGGGGGGGGGGGTTCAGGCACTAGCAGGTCTGCACATGTGTTGGCCTAGTAGATCGGACACACACACAAAAAAAATCTCCACCCCTCACTCACCAATGGGGTACATAACGTCCGTTGGGGATAGGTTACAACATCGGAAGGAGAGGACTGGGAGAGGGTTGAACCATTTGAAGTGGTAAGTATTAACGGCCCGAACGGCTCCGTGGGGTCACATGACCATCGGGCCTGACATCACGACACAGCGAACAACAATTACCAAACCACCACTGCGTCAGATTACAAAAGCCCTGTCAAAATAGTTATTTCTATTAAAAAAAAAAAAAAATTTTTTTTTTAATTTAAAGAAAGAAAGAAAAGGGAGGGCGAAAAATTTGGAGACAACAACTGTCGTGACAGAACACTGAAAACGCCTCTGATCTTGTCCATTCTGACCAAGGCAACAACAGATGATTTTTTTTTTTTTTTTTTTTTTTTTTTTTTTTATAGAAAACAACAATCACATAATCGTAACGTGCCGCACTTCAAAGAGAAAATACACAGGGGAAAAAAAGGCACATACAACCAAAACAACAACAACGACGACAACAAAAGAAAACCAGACAACAACCAGCTCATTTTCCAAGGTTCCCAGAAAGTAGTAGCAGAATTTCCAGTAGATATGTGGACTGTTTGCAACATGAACCACCTGGCATCCTCAAAGGGGTGGGGGGGAGGGGAGTTGTGTTGGGTGGGGGGCGGGGGGGGGGTGTCAAACATGCAAACAAAAAAGCTCACTCATAGCAACAACGTTATATCTAAAGAACTGCGTCCAGATCCTCTTTCAGAACCGTTCATAACCTGTTGGTATGTTGGTTTGTACGTATATTTGGGGGGGTGGGGAGTACATTTTGCAACCAAAAATGTCTGATTAAGAAGGACACGGAAACGCTCAACAACACATTTCACCCCAGCCTTTTCAGAGGAACACACACACACACACACACATACACACAATAATACGTTGATTTTAACTAATATACATGACCACTGGTCCAAACTATACATACATCCTCCTCTTCCCGTAGTATAAAAAATGTTCATTGATAAATTCATTTCACACACACACACACACACACACACACACACACACACACACACATTCTCCCTCACTGCAACGACGAATACCTACCACCACCACCACCACCACCACCACCCTCCCTTTTTTTCCCCTCCCCTCGCCCCAAAGTACAAACGCAACATCGACCGAAACAAATCAGGCACGAGGTGAACGATGCATAAAACTGAGTTCCTCCTCCCTCCCTCCCTCCCTCCCTCCCTACTCCTGGACCCCCCCCACATCCCTCCCTTCCCCCCCTCCTCCCCCCTCACACCCTCCCCCCCTCCCACACACACACACACACACACACACACACTACAACACGCGGAACAACGAAGACTCGAGCGGTGGCATGGTGGTAAATGCCCCTCGACCACGTAGCTAGCGAGTGTTCTCAGGTTCGATTCCCTTTATGATTATATATACCACCCCCATCCCAACGCCGTTCCACTACGCTTTGAGTGGTGGTCTGGGGTGTTAACCTAGTCCTTCGGGTGAGATGATAAACCGAGGTCCCGCTTGTAAAAGATCCCGTGGCAACAAAAAGGGAGCCCCTGGCAAATTCCTGTAGAGAAATACACTTTATATATATATATATATATATACTCTCGAAATTCACGCAGAGAATTCTGCTGTGACAAAATCGTAACACAACACAATGCAATACAATACAACTGATCACAAGACAAAACACTACAGAGCGACACAACGCAATGGGCACGGGATGAGCAGACAGGCAGTCAGGTAGGTAGGCAGCACCTCCCACGTTGACTGAAGTGGTCATCCAGTTCGGGTGGGTAGGGCAAAGGGAGGAGGGAAGGGGGGGTGTGCCTAGGTGAAAGAGGGGGCGGAAGTGTGTGAGAGGAGAGAGGGAAGGGGAGGGGTGTTGGTGAAGTAAGTACCCTCCACTCATCTCCCCCTACCCTTTTACCACAACAACCCCCCACCCCCTCACCTCCCCACCCCACCCCCTCCTTTAGTTTCAGTTTCAGTAGCTCAAGGAGGCGTCACTGCGTTCGGACAAAACCATATACGCTACACCACATCTGCCAAGCAGATGCCTGACCAGCAGCGTAACCCAACGCGCTTAGTCAGGCCTTGAGACTTTAGACCTTCTCGATGGTCAGCTGTTCCATGTGCAGCATGCCCCGCTTTGTGCCGGCACGGTACTTGGCCAGGTCCTTCCTCGTCACCATCCCAATGGGCTGGAACACGCGCGCAACCAAAAAAAAAAAGGGATGTTCTCCATTCTGTTCAGTAATTTGTCATTGCGAACAATCGCGTGTGCTTGATAATGACTTCATAAAAAGATCTACATTATAGTAGTTTCCGGAAAAAAAAGACCACTTGGGCGATCGTACACAATGTTAGACCTTCACAGAAAGTGCAAAAACACACTAACTTTTCTGTGTCTTGAGGCGTATTTTAAATTGTTTTAGATGAGTGATGTTTATATTTGAAAACAAACATGTTTTTTTTTTTTTGCTTAGTATATTCAGATTGATGTTTCATCACTTGGCAGAATTCTGCTGCTCATGGCACGTGCGTTTATCAGTGTAACTTTCATGTTGATTGGTCGTTCGTGTTAGAACTAAAACCGACGAAACTACTGATTCATCAGTGTGTGCGAATAAAAAAATTATCAGGTAAAAAAAACTGCTCAGTTTCGTAAATAAGAAATAAACATGTAATAGTAACGTGAATATAGAAACATTTTGGCGTCAGTATATTTTGGTGCCATTCTCTTGTCATTTTCATTCTCTTTCATTAGAATGTGCGAAAATAACGTGTGTGTGTGTGTGTATTTTACTTCCATACTCATGCCACATTTGTTGTTGATAGACTAAGCATTTCCAGAGTTGATTATTTTGTTACAATTTACCACGGATACACACACAAACAGTCACAAACAGACAGACAGACAAACAGACACACGCACGCACGCGCGCGCGCGCGCACACACACACACACACACACACACACACACACACACACACACACACACACACACATACCTGATACTCTTCATCCACCACTACCAAATGTCGCAGGCCTAGACCACGGAACAGACGAAAGACTCGAGGCATGGAGAAGTCCTGTGTAGACACAGAGGGAGTTTCACTTTCACTTTCACTTTCACTTCCTCATGGAGGCGACGCACAGCGTTCGGCAAATCCATATACGCTACACCACATCTGCTAGGCAGATGCCTGACCATCAGCATTACCCAACGCGCTATGTCAGGTATTCATTGCATGCATATAATATGTTTGTGCACCTATCCGAGTGGATTGCTTCTGCAGACTTTTGTCGGAGGACAATACTCTCGTTGCCATGGGTTCTTTTTGGACACAGAGGGAACCACGGCTAAAGACTGATATATATAGAGAGAGAGACAGACAGACAGACAGACAGACAGACAGATACAGAGACAGACAGAGACACAGAGACAGAGACACAGAGAGAGAGAGAGAGAGGAGAGAATACGTGTGTGTATCTATCTGTCTATACCTGTACAGCTTAACAGTGAAGGAAAACAAGTGCAGGTTAACAAGTTCACATCGTTTTCGTTATATTGAAAATAACTTTGCAAAGACTAAGCAGGTACTTGTCAAGATAATCATTGAAATCCTTCAAAGACTGCAACTGGTAGCCATACGAATTCTCTCTGAGGGAGAGAGCCAACTGCATGCCTGATATGACTGTAGTTTCGTCCCTTGCGGACTCTTTGGTTATCTCGGCATTGGCAGTGACCTTATGGCAAATGATCAAGAGATACATACACATACATATAGTACGAAGGGCACTCGACAAGTCCTGTGTGCATACTTACACATATACTGACTGTTCCAGATTATTGATGTATCCTCCCCCAAGTTTTCATGCATTTTTCTCTTACCTTCTTTTGTTCGCCATTTAAGTTATGAAGGCCCCAACGGACACAGCGATTCCTAACGCCAAGATGGTTATGGTAAACGACATTTTATACTTCCCGAATACATGTTCATTACATTTTCGGTTCCATCATATGTAATTATTGGATTCTCCTCCACTCACTGACCGTACCTGAGTAACATTCTCTGGAATAACGACAGTTTCTGGATGACCACAATAATCACCATATTCGAGCGTTGATTTCCCAAAACGAATGCCTTGAACTAGTATAACATTAGTCCTACATGGATGGAGCTTGCTTGAGAAAGCAATGTGACAAAGTTGAAAATTTGTCATTGAACGATTTCTCCTACGAGAAGCCATGATAGACCATAGCACGAAACCCACTCTGCCACGCTTTCGAAAGAAAGGTCATCATCATTACCCAGCATATTGCTTTCCTGAGTAGAACAGGTTTTTAGAAATATAATGATGATAGAACATTATATAAAGCTTGGATATCTTTGCTATACTGTATGACGAAAATTATGATTTGTTACCATCACCACCGTCCACACACACACCCAGGATTAAAACCTTCAACCGACAAACGTAGCCAACATACCCAGCCCCTCCCACCATCACCCCCACCTTCCACACACACACACACACACACACACACACACACACACACACACACACACATACTGACCGGGGTGATGGTGTAGGGGGTCCTGCTCATGTAGTGCCTGAAGTCCATCACACAGTGCTTCTCCTCCTCCGTCAGCTCCAGGTCCTAGGAGCGCGTGGCAGCACGCACGTGCACACACACACACACACACACACACACACACACACGCACGCACGCACGCACGCACGCACGCACGAACGCACACACACAAACACACACAATGCTCTTCGTTTAGCAACGCATAACAAGCGCGCGCAGCGCACGCACGTTCACACTTGTAAACGTGCTCGCATACTCGCACTCGCGTGCGCGTCAGGAAACACACACACACACACACACACACACACACACACGTGCACATATGCGTACGCACCGTTCGTGTGAATATACGTAAAGGCACACACACACACACACACACACACACACACACACACACACACACACACACACACACACACACACACACAAGCCAATGAAAACAGATGAAGCAGAAAAGGGTGTTTCGATTTTTAGTTTAGTAGTTCATCTTGTCTGTTCTACATCACTGCTTCCTGCTTCACACGAGTTTCATCTTTCTGGATGTCCAGCGACATTGTAAAACCTTTGTATCTATATGCAAGGCTTGGTATGCTGTCAACCGACTAAAAACAGAGGAGATGGATAGATAAATAGACAGACACAGACAGACATGTTATTCCCCCCCCCACCCACCCACCCCCCCCAAAAAAAAAAATCAGCATCAGCAGCAGTAGCAGCAGCAACAGCATCAAACTAATTCATTCGTTGCGGATAGTTTTGCCAAATTAAAAGTAGTAGTAGCAGCAGCAGCAGCAGCAACGGCAGGATCAGCGGTAGTAGTAGGAGTAGGAGTAGTAGGAGGAGGAGTAGAAGTGGGAGCAGTAGGAGTAGGAGTGGGAGTATTAGGAGGAGGAATAGTAGGAGTATGGGTAGGAGGAACCGGAGGAGTAGTATGATCGGCTTCGGATCCGCTCTGTTTACGCATACCCAGATTCAAATGAACACTCCACTGTTGGCTGCCGTTCTTTCTCTTTCTCTGGACCTTGGAATTGGAATGAACTTCCTCTTTCTCTTTGTCAGGTCTCCACATTCAGCTCTTTCAAGTCTGGCCTTAAAACCCACCTCTTCCCAAAATAGCCTCCCTTTCCTGCCTCTTCCTTGTCTTCAGTTTCTCCAGTTTTAGTGTTATGCATGCGTGAGAATGACTGGTGCGAAAGCGCTTTGATTTGTCTCTGCACAAAGATTCAGCGCTATATAAATATTATTATAATAATTATTATTATTTAGTTGGTGGAGGAGGAGAAGCAGCAGTAGTAGGAGTAGGAGTAACAGTAGTAGGAGTAGCAGTAGTAGCAGGTGTAGGAGTAGCAGTAGTAGGAGCAGCGGTAGTAGGAGCAGCAGTAGTAGTAGCAGGAGTAGCAGTAGCAGGAGTAGGAGCAGCGGTAGCAGTAGTAGCAGGAGAAGAAGTAGTAGTAGGAGTAGTAGTAGGAGGAGCAGTAGGAGTAGTAGGAGGAGGAGGAGTAACGGTAGCAGTATCAAAACAGAAAAAGCCCCACCTTTATCGTGAGCCTCTGTGTGACGGGGAAGGGGTCGTTGAACTGCTGGGAGTTCAGTATCACACTGGTCTTCTTCCCTTCCGGGGCAAAAGCCTGCCACGATAGAAAGAAAGTTAAAAATTAAAAAAAAAAAAGAGAAAGAAAGAAAGAAAAGAAAGAAACAAGAAAGGAAAGAAAGGCAGACAGGTCGAAAGAAAGAATGAAAGACGAAATGAAAAATAATGAAAGACAAAATGAAAGAAAGAATAAAAAAAAAATTTTAAAAGAAAGAAAGAAGAATCAAGAAAAGAAAGAAAGAAAGTTTCAGTTTCAAGCGTGCGGACTGATCCATTTCCGAACACAACAAATATGTTTTGAAATCATCTTTTTAATTCATTTGTTACATTTTACACCTCTGCATTTCATAAAGTGCAAAATATGAAAGCCGGGTCTATCGTTTATCCCAAATCATTTATAAATGTTTCTCCAACTGTATACCTATCACCACAGTAATTTTCAACATAGCATATTCGATAATGGACTACATATCTGTAGGGGGTCAGGTCAGGTCATTAGATCTGCTACTGGTAACCTGTAATCCAGTACAACCTGTTCAGAGTCGGGTTGCCGACGACTAAACCGGCACTTCCACCGCTCCCTTCTGGGACTGGTGAGGCGGGTGGCTAGACACCCTTATGGAGATCCATAAAAGGGTGTCGGCTCAGGAGAGCCACCGACGGCCATCTAGCTCCACTGTGCTGTGTGCATGCCACACGCAGTTGGCCCCCGGGGTGTGTCTACCCATGTATGCGAAGTCTGGATCCGGCAGAATCTGCGGAAGAAACCTATCGGTTCAACGGAGAGGAAGGCGGTTACAGCAACGCACTGTGGAGTGCAGAGAGCAAGATGAGACACCGAAAGGATATCTTGGTCATCCACTGCATCCGCGCTCATCCTCCAGTCGTCTCGACTTAGTCTTGCCACTGGAAATTGGTGGACCCGGACGAGAGAGTGAGGTCGACGTTGCGCAACTCCTCTTCACTTTAAACAAACTCATCGCGCAAGTCATCAGTCATGAGCATCCTTCCCCCCACCCCACCACCACCCTCCCCCCATCCCCCATCCCCCATCTGGATGACAACGATGGTCATCATCGATCTCGATGGACACACCACCACATATCTGTTATCATATATCTTCTTCTTCTTTCGTCAGCGGATTCCTTTAGGTCCATCGATGGTGTGTCAAATTGTTACCATTTGTGGAGACACACCTTTGACACACAGCCCACAGCCGACAGGCTTAGATAATACAACCCGTGATAAGAATGAGTAATATTAATATTATACAAGATCGCTTTGGCTTTGATAATACAAACCCATGATAAGAATGAATAATATTAATATTATACAAGATCGTTTTGGCTTAGATAATACAACCCGTGATAAGAATGAGTAATATTAATATTATACAAGATCGTTTTAAACCAAATTTATTTCTAATCCACGCACACATCCCCCCCCCACCCCCCCGCCCTCCCTCCGTCCACTCACCTTTTTCTGTAGCATGGTCAGCAGCTGGTCTCTCAGTATGAGGCCTTGCAGCTTCCCTTTGTACCGCATAACATTCTGCAAGTAGTTCAGATAAAAATTAAAAAAAAAAAAAAAAAAGAAAATCTTGTTGTTCTGCGTTGCGCTGCTTTTCTTTGCGTTGTGTTGCTTTCCTTTGCGTTGTGTTGTTGTGTTGGGTTGGGTTGCTTTCCTTTGCGTTGTGTTGTACTGTTGTGTTGCGTTGTGTTGCTTTCCTTTGCGTTGTGTTGTGTTGCGTTGCGTTGCGTTGTGTTGCGTTGCGCTGCGTTGTGTTGCTTCGTGCTGTGTTGTGTTGCGTCATTCTGTGTTACGTTGCGTTGCGATGTGTTGCATTTGCTGTGCAAACAGCTAGCCATGTCTTGTCAAGCTCAACTTACGCATGTAAACATGCACAATGTTCGTACATCAGCCACTAATGTGTCTGCATACACAGTGTGCATACATTACTGATGGGTCTATCACAGTGTGCATACATTACTGATGGGTCTATCACAGCGTGCATACATTACTGATGGGTTTATCACAGTGTGCATACATTACTGATGGGTCTATCACAGTGTGCATACATTACTGATGGGTCTATCACTGTGTGCACACATTACTGATGGGTCTATCACTGTGTGCATACATTACTGATGGGTCTATCACTGTGTGCATACATTACTGATGGGTCTATCACTGTGTGCACACATTACTGATGGGTCTATCACAGCTTGTATACATCACTCACTGATGGGTCTATCACTGTGTGCATACATTACTGATGGGTCTATCACTGTGCATACATTACTGATGGGTCTATCACTGTGTGCATACATTACTGATGGGTCTATCACAGTGTGCATACATTACTGATGGGTCTATCACAGTTTGTACACATCACTCACTGATGGGTCTATCACAATGTGCACACATTACTGATGGGGCTATCACAGTGTGCATACATTATTATGGGTCTACTACTGTGTGCATACATCACTCACTGATGGGTCTATCACAGTTTGTACACATCACTCACTGATGGGTCTATCACAATGTGCACACATTACTGATGGGGCTATCACAGTGTGCATACATTATTATGGGTCTACTACTGTGTGCATACATCACTCACTGATGGGTCTATCACAGTTTGTACACATCACTCACTGATGGGTCTACCAATTCAATTCAGTTCAAAAGAGTTTACTGTGTGCTTCTGGTAATTAAAAGAGCATTGTTTCTTTGGGCTCATTGGAATGCCCGTCATCAAATAACAAACTGAAATGTAAACACTCGAATGAGGAGTAGCCGACACCCTTTTCCCTGACCACCACACACACGTCAACCATCATGCACACGGAAAACATTCAGGTACGAAAATATATAATTTGAAGATAAGTACAAGTGAAATGAATAATAAAAAGAGTATGAAAACCTCGTACACCCTTCCCTGATTGCTGTGTATAATTCAACAGTCATACAGAAGGAAAACATTCTGTAATATAATCATAACATTTTAAGACACAAGTGAAATTCGTATCTTTTTTTTTTTCTACATTTGTAAATTCTAATCAAATCTTGAATCCTGAATCTTGGATCTTCCAGAACTACGATGCATACATCAATGATCACGTAAAGGAAAAATATTCAGGCAGGACTGACGCATTTTTTAAAAGATATGATATCACAGCTGAAAGGTCTAAAACGTCTAAAAGGTCTAAATCAAACTGCGACTATAATTATTACAGCTGTGTCTCTTCATGTACTGTTTTGTTCCGTACTTGTCAATGTGATTATATTTACTTTGAATCCTTTAACTTGTCCGCATAAGTCTTGCGATTGATTGCTTCTCATTGGGTAGGGCTTAAATAGGCCATGCTTGATTATTTCTCATTAGGTAGGGTTTAAATAAGCCATGCTTGATTGTTTCTCATTAGGTAGGGCTTAAAATTAATAAGCCAGGATTGATTGTTTCTCATTGGGCTTGGCTTAAATAAGTCATGATTGATTGCTTCTCATTAGGTAGGGCTTAAATAAGCCATGCTTGATTGTTCCTCATTAGGTAGGGCTTAATTAAGCTATGATTGATTGTTTCTCATTGGGCTTGGCTTAAATAAGCCATGATTGATAGCTTCTCATTAGGTAGGGCTTTAATAAGCCATGCTTGATTGTTCCTCATTAGGTAGGGCTTAAATAAGCCATGATTGATTGCTTCTCATTAGGTAGGGCTTTAATAAGCCATGATTGATTGCTTCTCATTAGGTAGGGCTTAAATAAGCCATGATTGATTGTTCCTCATTAGGTAGGGCTTAAATAAGCCATGCTTGATTGTTCCTCATTAGGTAGGGCTTAATTAAGCTATGATTGATTGTTTCTCATTGGGCTTGGCTTAAATAAGTCATGATTGATTGCTTCTCATTAGGTAGGGCTTTAATAAGCCATGCTTGATACCTTTCCCATGCTTATGTTGTGCTTATGCTGCGTTGTTTCTTTGAATCACAATTGTTCAAAGAAAGAAGAAAAAAAAGCCCCTCCCCTCCCTAGCACCCTCCCTCCCGCCCTCCACGAAATCTTCCCTCCACCCCCACTCCGCAGCAAAACGAACTAAAAACAAAACACTCCACAGTCCATCAACAACAAAACGAACAAAGCACTCCACAGTCCATCAGCAGCAAAACGAACAAAGCACTCCACAGTCCATCAGCAGCAAAACGAACAAAGCAAACAAAGCACTCCACAGTCCATCAGCAGCAAAACGAACAAAACGAACAAAGCACTCCACAGTCCATCAGCAGCAAAACGAACAAAGCAAACAAAGCACTCCACAGTCCATCAGCAGCAAAACGAACAAAATGAACAGAGCACTCCACAGTCCATCAGCAGCAAAATGAACAAAGCACTCCACAGTCCATCAGCAGCAAAACGAACAAAACGAACAAAGCACTCCACAGTCCATCAGCAGCAAAACGAACAAAACGATCAAAGCACTCCACAGTCCATCAGCAGCAAAACGAACAAAACGAACAAAGCACTCCACAGTCCATCAACAACAAAACGAACAAAGCACTCCAGTCCATCAGCAGCAAAACGAACAAAACGAACAAAGCACTCCACAGTCCATCAGCAGCAAAACGAACAAAACGATCAAAGCACTCCACAGTCCATCAGCAGCAAAACGAACAAAGCAAAGCTCTCCACAGTCCATCAGGAACAAAACGAACAAAGCAAACAAAGCACTCCACAGTCCATCAGCAGCAAAACAAACAAAGCACTCCACAGTCCATCAGCAGCAAAGCAAACAAAGCACTTCACAGTCCATCAGCAACAAAACGAACTAAAACAAAACACTCCACGAACAAAGCAAACAAAGCACTCCACAGTCCATCAAGAGCAAAACGAACAAAGCAAACAAAGCACTCCACAGTCCATCAGCAGCAAAACGAACTAAAACAAAACACTCCACGAACAAAGCAAACAAAGCACTCGACAGTCCATGCAGCAACAAAACGAACAAAGCACTCCACAGTCCATCAGCAGCAAAACAAACAAAGCACTTCACAGTCCATCAGCAGCAAAACAAACAAAGCACTCCACAGTCCATCAGCAGCAAAACGAACAAAGCACTCCACAGTCCATCAGCAGCAAAACGAACAAAGCAAACAAAGCACTCCACAGTCCATCAGCAGCAAAACGAACAAAGCAAACAAAGCACTCCACAGTACATCAGCAGCAAAACGAACAAAGCAAACAAAGCACTCCACAGTCCATCAGCAGCAAAACGAACAAAGCAAACAAAGCACTTCACAGTCCATCAGTAGCAAAACGAACAAAGCACCCCACAGTGTCCACACAGGACCTACCGTTGGGTCAGGCTGGATCACAGGAAACCCGTGGAATGTTTCGTTCTCCAGCACGTCCACAACGTGCCCCACTTTCTCCTTGGGCAGAAAGCTCAGCACCGGGTGACTCATGAGCTCGCTGGAAGAACACGGAAAGTTCATTTGTTTTATTGTTCGTTTGTTCATTCATTCATTCATTCATTCATTCATTCAGTGAGTTAGTGAGTTAGTTAGTTAGTTAGTTGGTTGGTTGGTTGGTTATTGAGTTAGTTATTCATTTATTTAATTTTTTAACTAGTTATTTATTTGTTCGTTTATTCATTTATTCATTTATTTATTTGTTTACTTAGCATCGTTGCTAAAAGCCTAGCCGACCGCACAGGGCTATCCTAGGACTGAAAGCACTGCCTCTGGAGAAAAAACAAACAAACAGGTACGTATACAACTGGAGTAAGGTTCATGCGCAATAAGCTAGCGCATGCCTGGGACGTTGACCCTTCCGGCAGTTTTTCCCCCCAAGTTATATATATATATATAAGTTACCTAAATACAAACCTTTTTTTTCATATTAAATTAATAATAGGCATACCAAACCAAAACACACACCAAAAAAACCCACAAAAAGCCGACATTTGTCAATTTACACATCTCAAGCGCACAAGAGCAAATAAGAAAATAATATTATGGGGAAACATTGTGAATAGAAACCATTCTTACGTAGCAACCATGAACCTATTTGTAATTAGTGTCACTGATCAGAGAGAGAGAGAGAGGGTGGGGGGAGTATTTTTCTCCAACAGAAACAATACTCCCACTGTTGTTGTTGTTGTTGTTGTTTTTCCTCCTTTTTTGTTTATGTAAACATTATTTATATTTGGAACATATCACAATAGATCACAGTCATATACAAACATGACAACAAGAACATCTTATACATAGTCCTGTCCTGAATATATATATATATATGTGTGTGTGTGTGTGTGTGTGTGTGTGTGTGTGTGTGTGTGTACGTACAAAGTATGTAACAGTTGTCTTCACAGCTAGAAGTTTGAAACTGAGTGGAACATGTTTAGCTGGTTAAATTGATGTATTTTCGGAACTTTGTCTCAGCCTCTAACCAGGTGAATAAGATGTCCACCATTGACAGGAAGTGATGAAATAGTGGGAAAACCGGAAACGCTTAAAACGAAAGTAAAAGTCATTTACTTAGAACAAAATTAATATTACGACACCACGTTCTTCCGGCGTCACCGGCCCCCAGTGACGGGCACTCTCACCTGACTCTCACGTTGTCACTGAGGGGTGGGGGTTCCCATGACAACAGTGGAATCCCGCTGACTTCTATATTCATATCATACAGACCCTGAAACACACCAACGTGCTGTTTTGTTGTTGTTGTTGTTGTTGATGTGTGATACGTGACAATGATAACAACAACAACACCGATGACGATACTGATGATGATGATGGTTATGGTGATGGTAATGGTGATGATGATGATGATGATGATGATGACGACGACGAAGACGACGACGACGATGATGATGATGATGATAACACTACTACTACTACTACCACTGATGATGATGATGATGAGAATGAGGAGGAGGAGGGGGAGAGTATGATGATGAGGATGATTATGAGAAGAAGAAGAAAGATGATGGCAATGCTTGTGGTGATGATGAGAACAACGACAAAGATGATATCATAAATAATAACAATCACGCATGACAACAATGAAGCATACACGCATGAACACACACACACACACACACACACACACACACACACACACACACACACAACCCATCCATTCCTAACACCACCACACCAACCCACACACACAAACACACACAACAAAAACAACAACAACAAAAACAAAACCAACTGACCGTAGTGAAGAAGTCGCCGACCCACTTGGAGATCATGAGGGTGATCATGATACAGAGGCCGAAGGAGATGTCCCCCGTGCACTCCACGATGATGACCGTCAGGGAGATGGTGGTCCTTAGGATGCCGCCCAGCTGGGAGGCGGCTCCGATCAGGGCGTACTTGCCCACGTCTTTGGCCTGAAGAGAGGCGGGGTGGAATGGAGTCGGAGGATGAAACGGAAATCTACGGTTTGTTTAAAACAAGTTCTACCTTGTATTTGTATTTCTTTTTATCACAACAGATTTCTCTGTGTGAAATTCGGGCTGCTCTCCCCAGGGAAAGCGCGTCGCTACACTACAGCGCCACACATTTTTGGGGGGTATTTTTTCCTGCGTGCAGTTTTATTTGTTTTTCATATCGCAGTGGATTTTTCTACAGAATTTTTGCCAGGAACAACCCTTTTGTTGCCGTGGGTTCTTTTACGTGCGCTAAGTGCATGCTGCACACGGGACCTCGGTTTATCGTCTCACCCGAATGACTAGCGTCCAGACCACCACTCAAGGTCTAGTGGAGGGGGAGAAAATATCGGCGGCTGAGCCGTGATTCGAACCAGCGCGCTCAGATTCTCTCGCTTCCTAGGCGGACGCGTTACCTCCAGGCCATCACTCCACATGTTAACGTTAATGTTAGCGTTGTCAATTAAACGTATCATCATTCGCCAGTCAGGGCGTACTTGCCCACGTCTTTGGCCTGAAGGAATAGGGATGGAGAGGGAGGATGGGGTGATGAAAGGATATCTACCGTTAGTTTAGTTTTCAAACAAGTTCTCTTGTTATCATTGTTGTTGTTGTTTTTGTTGCTGCTGCTGCTGTTGTTATCGTTATTATCATTAGAAGTGGTAGTGGAAATAGTAGTATTGTTGTTGTTGTTATTATTATTATTATCATAATATCATCATCAGTAGTAGTAGTAGTAATGTCATCATCATTATCATCACTATCATTCGCCTCTCTGAGCGTACATGCCCACTGAAGGGATGGGGTGGAGTGGTGGTTGAAAGGAAATCTATGCTTAGTTTAGTTTTGTAACACGTTCTGTTATCAGTAGTAGTAGTAGTAGTAGTAGTAGTAGTAGTAGTGGTAGTAGCAGCAGTATTGTCATCATTATCATCAACACTATCATTCGCCTATCAGGGCGTGCTTGCCCACGTCTTCGGCCTGAATGGACGGGAGCGAGAGAGGGTGAGGGTGGTGAAAGGAAATCCACGGTTAGTTTAGTTTTAAAAAACAGGTTCTGTTCTTAGCATTATTGATTAAACTTTATGATCATACGACTGCCAGGGCTTACCTGCCCATGTCTTTGGGTTGAGAAGGGTGGGGATCCTCGGGGAGGGAGGGTGGGGGATACGAAAGGAAAATCAACGGTTAGTTTAGTTGTTAAAACAAGTTCTATCTTCAGCATTATCATTATCATTCTTATAATGAGCCTATCAAGGTGTTTTGCGCATATCTTTAGCATGACAGGGTGGGGGCTGGCGGGTGGGGGGGATAGTAGGGGGGCGCTGGGGGTGAAGTGGAAGGAAATCAACTGTTAGTTTAGTTTTTAAAACAAGTACTATTATCAGCATTGTCATTATCATCATGAGCCTATCAAGGTGTCTTGCCCATGTCTTTGGCCTGAAAGGGTGGGTGTTGGGGGGAGGTGGGGGTTGGGGGGTGAAGTGAAAGGAAATCAACTGTTAGTTTAGTTTTTAAAACAAGTACTATTGTCAGCATTATCATAATCATCATGAGCCTGTCAAGGTGTCTTGCTCATGTCTTTGGCCTGAAAGGTGGGGGGGTGGGGGTGGGGGGTGGGGGTGGGGGATCTGGGGGGTGAAGTGGAATGAAATCAACCGTTAGTTTAGTTTTAAAACAAGTTCTGTTATTATTATTATTATTATTATCATTGGTCTGTTAGGACATACTTGCCCACGTCTTTAGCCTGGGAAAATGGTGGTAGGTTGGGGAGGGGGGGGGGACGAAAGGAAGTCTACGGCTTCCTTAGTTGAGTTTTTGTCGCTGCGGTTGTTGTTGTTTTTGTTATCATTAATTATTATTATCATCATTATTCGTCTGCTAGTGCGTACTTGATCACTTGGCCCGGGATGGACTGAATGGGGAACGAAATGAAATTCACGATTCTATTATTGTGGTTATTGTTGTTGGTATTGTTCTTGTTACCGTTGCTGTCCCAATCGAAGAAAACTTTTTCATGCAATTTTTGAGAAACATCATATTCACCATAAAAAAAACTTGATGAAATAAGTAAATTGATTATTAATCAATTATTTATTTATCTATCTGATAATCGTTTAACCATGCAGAAAAAAAATGTTATACATATTAACTATTCAATCATGACGAAAAACAACAACAAATTTTAGTCAGTCAATCAATCAACCATTGATTAAATACATAGAAATATTCTGTAATGAAAATAAGTTATCGTTGTTTTTAAATACACATATACATACCATTAAACATCTGTCTTTCACTTTTCATTTGCGTCCATGTACATTTTTTAACGATTATTAATAGACCAAAATATGAACATAACACTCATTGTCTGTTTGCTTTATGTGGCATGTAAGTGCACTTATGTAAAAAAAAACATTACTACACACATTTGCACAAATACACTAGGTCAGTTAAAAACACTGACATATCATCGAAAACTCTGAAGACTAAGTACGGCAAGAAAATGTCCATTCAATAGACGACGCCAGACAGATTCTAGGCCTACGTCAATGTTAATAGAGAATAATGCTTCCTGAACTAAAAGAAATGTCAACATATATATATATATATATATATATATAGAGAGAGAGAGAGAGAGAGAGAGAGAGAGAGAGAGAATTTAAAAATCACTGATAGAGTGTGTGTGTGTGTCTGTGTGTGTGTCTGTGTGTGTGTGTGTGTGTGTGTCTGTGTGTGTGTGTGTGTGTGTGTGTGTGTGTGTGTGTGTGTGTGTGTGTGTGTCTGTCTGTCTGTCTGTGTGTGTGTGTGTGTGTGTGTGTGTGTGTGTGTGTGTGTCTGTTTGTGCCGTCGTTAAAAAAAAAAAACACAAAGAAATTATGTGCAATTCTTTTTTTCTCTCTCAGCTTCTCTTTTCCATAAACTAACTTGGATTTCGGATTTCCTTTCTCTCTATTTCTCCAGTGTCAGTGCCCTCGTAATCAAGCACTACGATTCTAAGAGAACACAACGGGATGCATGGAAAGCAAACTATGTCCACATCAGATCAAAAACTGTTTTAAATGGAATTCACAACAACAGCAACCGCAAAATCACACGTACGTACGTACGCTGCTTTCTTCATTCTATACCAGTTCTTCGGTCTGTCTCTTCTCCTTCTTCCTCACTCTTTCCTGTTAAATAACCCCCCCCCCCCCCCCCCTCCCCTCCACTCCACTCCCATTGTCTACACCTCTCTCTCTCTCTCTCTCTCTCTCTCTCTCTCTCTCTCTCTCTCTCTCTCGCTCAAGCTCACACACACACACACACACACACACACACACACACACACACACACACACACTCACACACATACACACACACACTACTTTCACACACATACACACACACACACAGACACACACACTATTATTTTTCTTTTCCATTTTCTCTGGCCACACGGACATTCAGAAAGCTTGCTTTAATGCGTACATGTATACAAATGTGTGAAGGACGAATTCAAAAATGGGTTTCGAATAGCAATAGGAATTAAAAATTGTTGAACCCCCCCCCCCCCCCCCCCCCCCGCCCCCCCCCCCGCTTGCCCCCGTTCCCCCCCATCCCCACCCCGGCCCCCAAAGATTAATGAACAACACAAAACCAAGAAAGACCAGCTTACCACCATGCGACATCAAAGAAAATGGCTCGTTAAGTTCACAAGCGCAACAAAATGTCTTT
>NC_134884.1:19805404-19812904 GCF_041734735.1 Babylonia areolata
AAGAAGGAAAGAAAGAAGGATAATGGGGGAGTGGGGTGACTGTATGGTGAGATGGGGTGACTGTATGGTGAGATGGGGTGACTGTATGGTGCGATGGGGTGGTGATTGTATGGTGAGATGGGGTGACTGTATGGTGAGATGGGGTGACTGTACGGAGAGATGGGGTGACTGTATGGTGAGATGGGGTGATTGTATGGTGACATGGGGTGATGATTGTATGGTGAGATGGGGTGACTGTATGGTGAGATGGGGTGGTGACTGTATGGTGAGATGGGGTGATTGTATGGTGAGAAGGGGTGGTGACTGTATGGTGAGATGGGGTGGTGATTGTATGGTGAGATGGGGTGACTGTATGGTGAGAAGGGGTGGTGACTGTATGGTGAGATGGGGTGGTGATTGTATGGTGAGATGGGGTGACTGTATGGTGAGATGGGGTGACTGTATGGTGAGATGGGGTGGTGATTGTATGGTGAGATGGGGTGACTGTATGGTGAGATGGGGTGGTGATTGTATGGTGAGATGGTGTGACTGTATGGTGAGATGGTGTGACTGTATGGTGAGATGGGGTGATTGTATGGTGAGATGGGGTGGTGACTGTATGGTGAGATAGGGTGACTGTATGGTGAGATGGGGTGGTGACTGTATGGTGAGATGGGGTGACTGTATGGTGAGATGGGGTGGTGACTGTGTGGTGAGATGGGGTGATTGTATGGTGAGATGAGGTGGTGATTGTATGGTGAGATGGGGTGACTGTATGGTGAGATGGGGTGACTGTATGGTGAGATGGGGTGGTGACTGTATGGTGAGATGGGGGTGATTGTATGGTGAGATGGGGTGGTGATTGTATGGTGAGATGGGGTGACTGTATGGTGAGATGGGGTGGTGACTGTATGGTGAGATGGGGGTGATTGTATGGTGAGATGGGGTGGTGATTGTATGGTGAGATGGGGTGACTGTATGGTGAGATGGGGTGGTGATTGTATGGTGAGATGGGGTGACTGTATGGTGAGATGGGGTGGTGATTGTATGGTGAGATGGGGTGACTGTATGGTGAGATGGGGTGACTGTATGGTGAGATGGGGTGGTGATTGTATGGTGAGATGGGGTGACTGTATGGTGAGATGGGGTGACTGTATGGTGAGATGGGGTGACTGTATGATGAGATGGGGTGATTGTATGGTGAGATGGGGTGACTGTATGGTGAGATGGGGTGGTGATTGTATGGTGAGATGGGGTGACTGTATGGTGAGATGGGGAAACTGATTTGATGAAGGGTGGAATCAAAGATGAACATCCGAACTACAAACAAAAAGTGCACTAAAAGAAAATTACTTCATGGATTTAGTTAAATGAAAGTCGTGAATTTACAAGGAGGAGCCACTAATGATAAACGTAAAAAGTTGGGGTTTTTTTTTTTGTTTTTAATCAATGTTCCCTGAGACACACTCAAGTAAGTAAGACTTCACTCCAAAAGTAATATACTGAACTGTAACATCATCAAAACAAATGTCCTTGATACCAGGGCAAAACTTAGTCCGTAAAGGAGGAGGAGGAATTTTGTCTAATGTCCCGTCACGACACACTGATGACTGTGGACATTGTCTTCAGTGTAATGACGTTCTCATTTGAACGTCACTGTTTAGGAGAGAATGGGGAGGGGGTGAATAGTGAGTTGGGAAAAACGGGGTAGATCGGGATATCTAAGCACAATTAAAGATCATTATTTAATGGGCTTCGTGGGAAAACAAAAACGTCTTTAATCTAATAAGAAAAACAACTGATAATGAATACAATTTTTTTTTTAAATCAGCGTTCCCAGTTATTTGTGATGACACACTTTCGTGCAGATAAAGTAGGTAAAGAATTCTGCGACAGTCTGGAAATAGATTAAAAAGTCTGAGCGAGTCCACGAAGGAAATTTTAACGCTAAATTGAAAGTGATGCGTTGCTGACCACCTGTGTACTGTTAAATCCATGTAGGTTAATCTATCCATAGTGTGTTGATGCAAGTTCACGACTTTATCCTCTAAATTGTTCAACGGAAATGATTTACATATCTAAACAAATCTTAAAGGATAAGAAAAAAGAGCAAAATAAGAAGAAAAAAAAAGTGTAGTGTAACAACAAGTAAAATTAAAAAATAATGTCACGATCTCAGTCCCTACAGTAGTCAACTAAGAAATTGACGCGTTCATTAAAACAATAATGCATCATAAAGAAAAGCAAAAAAAAAAAAAGAAAAAAGGTAACGATCAAAGGAAAAAATGAAACAAACAGCATGGGTCTTACCACTGTCTTTCTGCCAAACCTTGGAAATAGGGTGTAGCGGTGGCCCAGTGGTAAAAAGCTTGTCAAGAAAACGAGTGTTCACGGGTTCGAGTCCCCATGTACGGACCAGGATTTTTACTTCCACCTCCACAGTGGAGTGATGGTCTAGAGGTAACGCGTCCGCCTAGGAAGTGAGAGAATCTGAGCGCGCTGGTTCGAATCACGGCTCAGCCGCCGATATTTTCTCCCCCTTCACTAGACCTTGAGTGGTGGTCTGGGCGCTAGTCATTCGGTTGAGACGATAAACCGAGGTCCCGTGTGCAGCATGCACTTAGCGCACGTAAAAGAACCCACGGCAACAAAAGGGTTGTTCCTGCCAAAATTCTGAAGAAAAATCCACTTTAACAGGAAAAACAAATAAAACTACACGCAGGAAAAAAATACAAAAAATGTGTGGCGCTGTAGTGTAGCGACGCGCTCTCCCCGAGGAGAGCAGCCCGAATTTCACACAGAGAAATCCGTTGTGATAAAAAGAAATACAAATATAAATACTATAGACCTTGAGGGTGGCCTGGGTGCTGGTCTTTTGGAGGAAACAATAAACCGATGCCCCTTGTGTAGCATGCACTTAGCTCACGTAAACAAAAACCAAACCCATAGCAACCACAGGCGACATTCTGTAGAAAAATCCAGATTGACGGAAAACAAATACACTTTGCAAGCAGGAAAAAAAATCCGGGGGGGCGGGGGGGGGTTATGGAGGGGGGGGGCTGGGATGGTGGCACTGTATTGTGGCGATGAGCTCTCCCCGCGGACAGCGGTCCGATTTCAACGTGGAAAAAATTGTTGAGAAATGCAGCTATAAAATACAATACAATATCATGCAATGCAACACAATGATATGATTTAATAATAAATAAATAAATAAATAAATAAATAAGTGTTCACACAGACCACACACTCCGACCTTCTGCCTCACAATCTATCCAAAATTTGACTTGTCTTACCTATAACAGCCATGAAAATAAAAACTGGAATTTCGATGAGATCAAACGCAAGATTCTGAAACAAAAAAGAAGTTGATATGTACGAAACCAGCAAACCTCCGTACAAAAGCAGCTCTAGAAATACATGCATTTGAATAAAGTACATTGTATTACGTAAATGATGTACAGTCTGTTCACATAAATGTACAAAAAGCAAAGACATTAGGATATCCTGTGCTTCATCTCCGAACAATGGTACAAAGGAAATTTAGACTTTAAAAGCCTCAGATCCCAAACTATGTAGTCTACCTGAAGAAGTTTACACAGTCATGTTTTTTTTTAGTGTTTTATGACAATAACAACATCTGTCCATGTCGAAATTATTGATCTAAAAAGTAACTGTGATTGTCAGTACTCATGCGGACACATACATACGCGCTCGCAATTTTTTTCTTTTTCGCTGAACGAAACCGGTTCTATTCAACGTATATCATTTTATATGATAAAAGGCCGATTATACCAAGCATACAATGAAAATAGTAATAATTAGAAGTTTTGAATGAAATTGTCACAATCATAGACCATGCGACACAACGATGATAAACACCACCCCATAAATGTCATAAAGCTTTTAGAACATATAATCCGAATAATTTCAAAAACAGCAAAGTGTCCGTCTCATGAATTATATATCACACATGACACAACTCTTGTTATGCACAACCACACGAACACGTTTTTAGATGTGCATTTCGCAAGGTATTCACAACGTTGACTTTTTTTCTTTTTTCAAATTTTTTATCAATAGTCAATATATCATTTCCTTTTAGATTTAGTGGGTCCGCTTGATTGATATACAAACAGCTTTACAATCAATGAATAAATCGTACTTGCACAGATATTCTACAACATGGTCTGTTGGGTGAGATGATAAACTGAGGTCCCGCGTACAGTGCTTACATATTACGCACTTGAAAGAACCCTCGGCACTAACTCGATGTCCCTGGCAAATTTCTGTAAATAGAAACCTCTTTTTGACAGTGACACAAAGACGCCAGTGAATTGACGCCACACCCACTGACACAAAGACAGAACGAGCATGGGTGTTGTGTTGTGACTGGCGAAGACGAAATTATATCGGCAATGAGAGTGACTGGTTTGCGAGGAAGCATATTAAAACAAATTTTTAAAAAGTTCTTTCTTCTTCTTTTTCTTCTTCGTTTCTTTTCTTTTTTTGGTTGGTTGGTTGTTTCTTTTCCTTTCTTTTCTTTTATTCCTCGGGGGTGGCGAGGAGGGGGGGGGGGGGGAGGGCGGGGCGCTAAAGGTCACTGCAGGCCACCTACCGGGAATGCACTGAAGCGAACAAGACCAGGGTGGGACAACTGAGTAGGGTGTCCCTCAAAGGCACTGAGAAGGAAGTTGGTGGAGAAACAGGCAATCATGGCGGAAAAGAACTGAAAACCAGAATAAAACGGAATCAGCAATGCTTGATGGTAAACAATTAGATTGCGATGTTTTCTTTTTCTTTACTTTTTTTTTCGTAAGCACAAGGAGGCAACAGACAAACCAACGTTTTAAACAGAACAACAAGAGAGAGGTATACATCCAGGCAGAAAGGGCCGAGAGAGAAAGAGACAGACAGACACACAGACATAGATAAAGGCAAAAAGCAGTTCAACGCAATTCAATTTAACTGACTGATTGAAAAATGAAATGAAAATGATAGTTTACACTGCAGACAGAAAAGGAGGGAGGCAGACAGACAGACAGAGATAGAGACATAGAGAGAGACAGAAACAGATATACACACAGAGGGACTGAGAGACAGGCACAGAGAGAGAGAGAGACAGAAACAGATATACACACAGAGGGACTGAGAGACAGGCACAGAGACAGATAGAGGGAGACAGAGAGAGAGACAGAGATACTTGACACATGACATAATTATTGTTATTGCCAATTGTCTGTTGACAATGAGGCAACATATATGATCACATATGGTGATTCATATATTTTTACAGTACAGAAAAAACAATTGTTTCTTTAAAAAAAATCAGTCCATTTTAAATCATGAAATTACTTCTTCCACACGCAAGCCTATTACTCAAAGAAATGGAAAGTGGGGGTGGGGGGAGAGAGAGAGATGGTGAGATTGGGATGTTTAACGCTTTGACATTCTAATGTCACTGGCCATGAGATCCTTATGACATCGGAAATTGCGTCACCACATTTTAATGTCATTGGCCATGAGGTTCTTATGACATCGGAAATTGCATCAGCATATTTTCATTGCTGAACAAAACATTACAATAAAAGAATGAAAATGGTGAAAGCAAATATTGAAACAAAACAAAGCTCGGGTGAGAAAGGGAGAGAGAGAGATAGACAGAAAGACACAGACAGTAGAGTGAGAGAGAGAGGGGGGTGGATAGGGGGGGCAGGGAGAAAAGGAAAGAGAGAAAGAGACAGAGACAGAGAAAATAAAGAGACAGAGAGGGGAGAACTGAAGAAAAAAAACCTGACAATGCTAACTGTTGATTCAAGAGGAAAGTACCAATCCGATAGTCGTCACAACAACCAGCAAAATTCATGTATGCGTTGATGGGAGAGGCAGGAAGGAAGGAGACAGACAGAGAGACAGACAGAGACAGATACAGAGAGAGAGAGAGAGAGAGAGAGAGAGAGAGAGTCAGCGACACAGAAATGACAGCCGCGAATGTCATCATGCTAAAAAAGAAAGTCTTGCGAACCCATCTTTAGACAGCAAAACGATTACTTCCTCCACATTACAAATTTCACACAGCTGTCTCAAAGCCACCTCCAAAGCTATCTCCAAAGCCATCTCCAAAGCCTCAAAAGTAGCACTAAAACTAGATCCACAGACTGAAAATCAGCCTCACAGCCTCAAAGTCAGCCCCATAAATTCTGAAACAAGCTCCATGGAAACCTTAAAGCTAGCTCCAAAGAAACATTAAAATTAGCTCCACAGAAATCTTAAAACATGTTCCACAGCCTAAAAAACTGGCTCCATGGCCTTAAAACTGGCTCCATGGCCTCAAAACTGGCTCCATGGCCTCAAAACTGGCTTCATGGCCTTAAAACTGGCTCCATGGCCTTAAAACTGGCTCCATGGCCTTAAAACATGTCCCACAGCCTCAAAACTAGCTCCATGGCCTCAAAACTAGCTCCATGGCCTCAAAACTGTTTCCATGGCCTCAAAACTGGTACCATGGCCTAAAAACTGGCTCCATGGCCTTAAAACTGGCTCCATGGCCTTAAAACTGTTTCCATGGCCTCAAAACTGGCTCCATGGCCTTAAAACTGGCTCCATGGCCTCAAAACTGGCTCCATGGGCTTAAAACTGGCACCATGGCCTCAAAACTGGCTCCATGGCCTTAAAACTAGCTCCATGGCCTTAAAACTGGCTCCATGGCCTCAAAACTGGTTCCATGGCCTTAAAACTGGCTCCATGGCCTTAAAACTGGCACCATGGCCTCAAAACTGGTACCATGGCCTCAAAACTGGCTCCATGGCCTCAAAACTGGCTCCATGGCCTTAAAACTGGCTCCATGGCCTTAAAACTGGCTCCATGGCCTTAAAACTGGCTCCATGGCCTTAAAACTGGCTCCATGGCCTTAAAACTAGATCAGAGCATTAAAATGCTTACAGCTGGCTCCACAGCCATATATCTAGATCAGAGCATCAAAACCCCCAAATCTAGCTCTACAGCCATACATCCAGATCAGAGCATCAAAAACCCATAAAGCTCGCCCCACATCCATATACCTAGACCAAAGCATTAAAAAAAACCCAACAAAGCTAGCTCCACAACCATATATTAACCAGATCAGAGCATCAAAACCTTAAAAGCTAGTTCCACAGCCACAATAACTTGAGCAGACCGTTAAAACAATAAAAACTAGCCATAATATCATAACTAGTATAAATCAGAGCATGAAAACCATGTACAGCCAGCCCCCGCAACCCACACCCCCCGACCCCACCCCCACTCACCACTCGCCACACCAGCTCCGTGTTCCAGAAGCTGGCTGCCTCTTCCACGCTGAAGAGGGTGCCCCCCACGGGAGCCCCGAAGGCCGCTGACACGCCGCTGGCAGCCCCCGCCGCCACGAAGTCCCGCACCTCGTGATCCGTGCGAAACGCGTTGTACAGCTGCACGTGCCGCCGCGTGTGGAAGAGTGGAAAGGGGAGAGAGAAAAAAATGGATAAATAGCAAGAAAGAAAA
>NC_134884.1:19827904-19830404 GCF_041734735.1 Babylonia areolata
CATAGTGAAAAAAACGCAAACTTAGGTGGTATGGACACATCTCCCGATCATCTGGTCTTGCCAAAACGTTCCTGCAAGGCACCGTACAAGGAGGCAGAAGGAGAGGACGGCAGAAGAAGAGATGGGAAGACAACATCCGGGGGTGGACAGGCTTGACGCTCGGTGACGCCCTGAGGAAATCAGAAAACCGTGAAGAGTGGAGAGGGGTGGTGGCCAGGTCAGCAGTGGTGCCCCAACGGTCTGAACCCAGACTACGGGAGAGGTGAAGGTGAAGGTATGAGTTTCAGGGTTTGGGGTGGTGTGGTATGAGTTTCAGGGTCTGAGGTGCTGTGGTATGTTTCAGGGTTTGAGGTGGTATGGTATGAGTTTCAGGGTTTGAGATGGTGTGGTATGACTTTCAGGGTCTGAGGTGCTGTGGTATGAGTTTCAGGGTTTGAGGTGGTATGGTATGAGTTTCAGGGTTTGAGGTGGTATGGTATGAGTTTCAGGGTGTGAGGTGGTGTGGTATGAGTTTCAGGGTTTGAGGTGGTGTGGTATGAGTTTCAGGGTTTGAGGTGGTGTGGTATGAGTTTCAGGGTCTGAGGTGGTGTGAGGTGGTGTGGTATGAGTTTCAGGGTTTGAGGTGGTGTGAGGTGGTGTGGTATAAGTTTCAGGGTTTGAGGTGGTATGGTATGAGTTTGGGGGTTTGAGGTGGTGTGAGGTAGTGTGATATACGTTTCAGGGTTTGAGGTGGTATGGTATGAGTTTAAGGGTTTGAGGTGGTGTGAGGTGGTGTGGTATAAGTTTCAGGGTTTGAGGTGGTGTGATATGCTTCAGGGTTTGAGATGGTGTGGTATGAGTTTCAGGGTGTGAGGTGGTGTGGTATGAGTTTCAGGGTGCGAGGTGGTGTGGTATGAGTTTCAGGGTGTGAGGTGGTGTGGTATGAGTTTCAGGGTGCGAGGTGGTGTGGTATGAGTTTCAGGGTGCGAGGTGGTGTGGTATGAGTTTCAGGGTTTCTGGTGGTGTGGTATGAGTTTCAGGTTTGAGGTGGTGTGGTATGAGTTTCAGGGCTTGAGGTGGTAAGAGTTACGGGGTTTGAGGTGGTGTCGTATGAGTTTCGGGGTTTGAGGTGGTGTGATGTGAGTTTCAGGGTTTGAGGTGGTGTGATGTGAGTTTCGAGGTTTGAGGTGGTGTGGAATGCAGGGTTTGAGGTGGTGTGGTGGTTTGAGGTGGTGTGGTGGTTTGAGGTGGTGTAGTGGTTTGAGGTGGCGTGGTTAGAATTTCAGGGTTTGAGGTGGAGTGGTATGAGTTTCAGGGCTTGAGGTGGTAAGAGCTACGGGGTTTGAGGTGGTGCGGTAGTTTGAGATGGTGTGGTATGCAGGGTTTGTGGTGGTGTGGTATGAGTTTCAGGGTTTGGGGTGGTGTGGTATGTTTCAAGGTTTGAGGTGGTGTGGTATGAGTTTCAGGGTTTGAGGTGGTGTGGTATGACTTTCAGGGTTTGAGGTGGTGTGGTATGAGTTTCAGGGTTTGAGGTGGTGTGGTATGAGTTTCGAGGTTTGAGGTGGTGTGAGGTGGTGTGGTATGAGTTTCAGGGTTTGAGGTGGTGTGGTATAAGTTTCAGGGTTTGAGGTGGTGTGGTATGAGTTTCAGGGTTTGAGGTGGTGTGGTATGAGTTTCAGGGTTTGAGGTGGTGTGGTATGAGTTTCGAGGTTTGAGGTGGTGTGGTATGCAGGGTTTGAGGTGGTGTGGTATGCAGGGTTTGAGGTGGTGTGGTGGTTTGAGGTGGTGTGATTAGAATTTCAGGGTTTGAGATGGAGTGGTATGAGTTTCAGGGTTTGTGGTGGTGTGGTATGAGTTTCAGGGTTTGAGGTGGTGTGGTATGAGTTTCAGGGGTGTGCGTGTGTAAAAAGATATATAGGTGTGTGTGTGTGTGTGTGTGTGTGTGTGTGTGTGTGTGTGTGTGTGTGTGTGTGTGTGTGTGTGTGTGTGTGTGCTCATGCACTAGGCAGGGAACGAAGGGGGATACGGGGTGGGTGGGTGGGTGGGTGGGGTCTTACGTAACAGTACAACTCACGCCTTCAAAACGGCAACACGTCAAGATCACTAGAACGCCTTCTTTTTCAGTTTGAACGCCCCTTATCCCCCCCACCCCCACCACCACCCTCCCAACCCCCACCCGCATAGGAACTCACAACCTCCTGAACAATGCCAGCTCAGTGCTCAGCCGACTGAGAAACGCAAGGCAGTTGATTTAACTCTTTCCATACGAACGGCGAAAGAGACGACGTTAAAAGCGTTTCACCCCAATTACCATCATCAAAATATTGGAAGCGGAAGGCTCTAAAACTGAAGAGGTGAATGTTGACAAAGAATACCACAGTTCTGACGACGGAAGCTGAAGGTTGGGTCAATCAGACACCCACTGGACATCCGAGGGGTCTGTGGAGAGGAGAAGAGAGGACTGGCCGTACTGAGTGAGTTAACATACCTTCTTCTGAGTCGAGGGAGTGGGGTAGAAACG
>NC_134884.1:19832904-19855404 GCF_041734735.1 Babylonia areolata
ACAGTACATAACGTAACACCTCACAGTCGATGAACAGGACAAACACATGGAAGCCGACAGTTTGTGTGTGAATGAGTACACATGTTCTTCAATTTAACGTCTGTTCATTCAGTCTATTTACTTGAGAAGAATCCCCCCCACCCCCCCACCCACCCACCAAACCCCACAGTACATAACGTAACACCTCACAGTCGATGAACAGGACAAACACATGGAAGCCAACAGTTTAACGACAAGCTTTTCCAACAAGGTCGGTCAGTGACTTGTTATCCAGTGTCCTCACGGACCCAGTAATATTGGGTCAGCTGTGTACACCCCTCATGTGCTGCCTATCATTTCTCGTCACTGGATCTCCCTCTTCATCTCCACGGTGTGGTGGAAGGAGGGAGGGAGGGGTGGGGAGGGGGGTGGCTTGAAGAGTAGGGGGGGGGGGGGGGTGGCAGGGGTGGCAGGGGTGGAGAGGAGGTGGATGGAGGTAGGGGGTCATGATTCTATGATCTGCTTCAAACTTTTTTTTTCGTGAGGTGTGTGTGTGTGTGTGTGAATGCGTATGTGCATGTATGACTGAAATTTGTGTGTATGACTGTGTGTATGTTTGTATGTGAATGAATAAATGTGTATGTACATGTTTGTGTATGTGTGTTTGCTTCAAATATTTGTACGTGTGTTGATGTGTATGTGTGTGTGTGAGTGTATTAATGTGTGTGAATGAGTATGCGCGTTCTTCAATTTAACGTCTGTTCACTCAGTCTATTTACTTGAGAAGAAGCCCCCCCCCCCCCCCCCCACCAAACCCCACAGTACATAACGTAACACCTTACAGTCGATGAACAGGACAAACACATGGAAGCCGACAGTTTAACGACAAGCTTTTCCAACAAGGTCGGTCAGTGACTTGTTATCCAGTGTCCTCACGGACCCAGTAATACTGGGTCAGCTGTGTACACCCCTCATGTGCTGCCTATCATTTCTCGTCACTGGATCTCGGATCTTCATCTGCACAGTGTGGTGGAAGGAGGGAGGGAGGGGTGGGGAGGGGGGTGGCTTGAAGAGTAGGGGGGTGGGTAGGGGTGGAGAGGAGGTGGATGGAGGTAGGGGGTCATGATTCTATGATCGCTGGTTTGTTAGCGTGCATAATGGTTGACTCACCACCCTGGTGTTTAAGTCCCCAATACCCATTTGTGTTTTGGCTGAATTCTAGGGTTTCTGTTTTGGTGTGTGTGTGTGTGTGTGTGTGTGTGTGTGTGCATGTGTTTGTTTGTGTATGCATGTGTTTGTGTGCATATCTTTATATGTGTATATGACTATATGTGTGGTTTGTCTGCTTCAAACTTTTTTTTTCGTGAGGTGTGTGTGTGTGTGTGTGTGTGTGTGTGTGTGTGTGTGTGTGAATGTGTATGTGCATGCATGACTGTGTATGAGTAAATCTGTGTGTATGACTGTGTGTATGTGTTTGTATGTGAATGAATAAATGTGTATGCATGTGTGTGTGTGTGTGCATGTTTGTGTATGTGTGTTTGCTTCAAATATTTGTACGTGTGTTGATGTGTATGTGTGTGTATGAGTGTATTAATGTGTGTGAATGAGTACGCATGTTCTTCAATTTAACGTCTGTTCATTCAGTCTATTTACTTGAGAAGAATCCCCCCCACCCCCCCACCCACCCACCAAACCCCACAGTACATAACGTAACACCTCACAGTCGATGAACAGGACAAACACATGGAAGCCGACAGTTTAACGACAAGCTTTTCCAACAAGGTTGGTCAGTGACTTGTTATCCAGTGTCCTCACGGACCCAGTAATACTGGGTCAGCTGTGTACACCCCTCCGTGTGCTGCCTATCATTTCTCGTCACTGGATCTCCCTCTTCATCTCCACAGTGTGGTGGAAGGAGGGAGGGAGGGGTGGGGAGGGGGGTGGCTTGAGGAGTAGGGGGGTGGGTAGGGGTGGAGAGGAGGTGGATGGAGGTAGGGGGTCATGATTCTATGATCGCTGGTTTGTTAGCGTGCATAATGGTTGACTCACCACCCTGGTGTTTAAGTCCCCAATACCCATTTGTGTTTTGGCTGAATTCTAGGGTTTCTGTTTTGGTGTGTGTGTGTGTGTGTGTGTGTGTGTGTGTGTTCTTCAATTTAACGTCTGTTCATTCAGTCTATTTACTTGAGAAGAAGGTCCCCCCCACCAAACCCCACAGTACATAACGCAACACCTTACAGTCGATGAACAGGACAAACACATGGAAGCCGACAGTTTAACGACAAGCTTTTCCAACAAGGTTGGTCAGTGACTTGTTATCCAGTGTCCTCACGGACCCAGTAATACTGGGTCAGCTGTGTACACCCCTCGTGTGCTGCCTATCATTTCTCGTCACTGGATCTCGGATCTTCTCTCTCTGCGTTGTGTTAGAATAGAGGTATGGCTAAGGGATGCATTCCAACTACAGTCAAGGTTTCTCTTGGGTGGGAACTTGGAAATAGGGGATGGGCGGAAGCTTAAGGATGTAAGAAGGCGTGGAGGGAGGGGGGAAGCTAATGATCATGTAAATTGCTGCAGTGTTGCGTGCCGATCACAGTCTCATTACCCAGGTCTGCCTATTTATCGTCTTTGTGCTCGTCCGATGTAAGTCTGGTTGTTGTGTTGTGTGTGTGTGTGTGTGTGTGTGTGTGTGTGTGTGTTATGTGCGTGTGTGTGTTTGCGCGCAAATGTGAATGTGTATGTGTGTGTGCGAGTGTTTGTGTGTGTGTGTGTGTGTGTGTGTGCGTGTGTGTGTGTGTGTGTGTGTGTGTGTGTACGTGCATGTGTGTGCATTGGTGTAATTGTGTTTGCTGTGTTTGTGTGTGTGTGTGTGTGTGTGTGTCCGTGCGCGTGTGTGTGTATGTGTGCGTGTATGTGTGTGTGTGTGTGTGCGCGCGCGCGCGCGCGTGTGTGTGTGTGTGTTAAGCATTACAAAGAGACGGTAGGATCTCTTTCACACTGACCATCCCTGGTAAAGTACACAGATGGGAAATGCGTGAAATTTAAGCAGACCGATTTCGTTCACGTTGACCATAAGTACAGGGACATGTCTGATCACTATCTGCCAACGTTAACTGTGTTGTGCACTGACTGCCCCTCTGCCTGCCACATCGCTGCAACACTGACATCAGTGATGCCAACGCACGCGGACAGCATTCGCTCGCGCTCCTGCAGATTTTAGCACCAGCTGAAGTATTTGTCCAGTGTAAACCAGGAACAACAAAGAACTACAAGACCTCACCAAGAGAGTAGAAGGAAGAGCAGGTGCATACGGAATGGAAGTGAGCACCGAGAAAAGCAAAGTGTTGGTAAACAGCTCAACCAACACCCAAGCTCAAATCTTCATGAACGGACAACAACTTGAAGAAGTGGATGCTTTCAAACATCTCGGCACCACCCTCACAAACGACGGTCGCTCAACAACTGAAATAAAGATTAGGATAGCGATCGCAACATCAGCAATGGCTAAGCTCAGCAAGATTTGGAAGAGCAGAGAGATCAGCTTTCCAACAAAGATCAAACTGTACCGATCCCTGGTGCTATCCATACTGCTGTATGGATGTGAAAGTTGGACTTTAACAGCAGAGACTACTAGGAAAGTCCAGACGTTTGAGACAAAATGCTTCAGACGACTGCTTGGAATCTCATGGAAGGACAGAAAGACCAATGACTTTATCAAGAGCCAAATAACTATGCTAGCGGGTCCACTGGAACCACTCTTAGCAGTGGTCAAAAGGAGGAAGCTGTCATGGTTCGGGCATGTGACACGCCACAATTCACTGCAAAAGACAGTTCTACAGGGAACGCTAGAGGGTGGTAGGCGAAGAGGGAGGCAAGCCAAATGCTGGATGGACAACATCAAGGAATGGACCAATATGGATAGCGCTACGCTGATACGACAGGCAGAAGATAGAACCGGATGGCGTCGTCTAACTACGGAATCGTCCCTCATGTCTCCTCTACGCCCATCCCGGGCAGGAGAATGAATGGAATGGAATAGAATGGAAACCAGGAACACCGCTTCCACAGTCCACGTACATCTTGCACGATCCAGGAAATGCTTAACAAGCTCGCGTTTAGTAGTTTTGTCTCGACAGAGAAGATAACACAACACGCTGATTGTGAATGACAGTATTTTGCCAGTTTCAGTTTCAAAGAGATGTCAAAGCTTGATCCATATACGCTACACTATACTGCTTTACGGAGAGACAAAAAAAAAAGGTAGGAAGCAGATGCCAGATCTATGTGTAGACCCAATGTGTTAGTCAAGCCTTGAAAACCTACCAATATTCTAAATCTCTGCTGTTTTCGACAGCAGCCAAAGTTTGTTCCATTCAGCTCCGTGTGTGAAAAGAACGCCACGGGGATTAGAGCTTCTTCGTTCATCTTATCATTCATTCCTTCATTCACTTTCATTCATTCATTCATCCGGTCCTTCTTCACTTCATGTACTACATATGAGTTTCAGTTTCAAGGAAGCATCTGATCGTTCAGGCTGATCCATATCTTCTACACCACATCTTTGGGAAAAGACAACCAAAAAAGAAAGAAAAATGCAGCAGCCTGTCCGTCTTCACGCTTGTTAGGCTTAGGTCTGAATGTATGACAGTTTCATGATAACTGATTCTGGCCCAACACTCAGCTTATATCACAGATTGGCGTGAGTCTAAAGTTGGGCCAACAGCAAAGTGAGAGCTGTATTATCAACGGTTTCTCCACTGCAATGGGAAAACATTTACAGCTTAGTCTTTTGTGAAGGACTGTGAATCTCAAACTACGAGGCAAAACTGCACTGCTTCTTAGTGCTGAAGCCTTTGGGGTGAGTTGGCCTTTGGGAACCATCCCCAACGCCGACTGTCCTGAAACCCTCTTGGCCGAGAGAGTGGGGACGTAACTTGGGCAAGACACTCTCCACAATAATCAAATTCTAGCCCAGTAGTCGGGACAGAAGTTACCCCTTCTGCTATTCTGATGGTCATTGTCGAACACGACTGAATATGATATCTATTTATTGATACAGTTAAGACTTCATTTTTCTGTTTAAAAAAAAAACAAACCTGTTTTATACGATACTACATGATGTTGTGAAAGAGAAAATAACTCAATCAATGGAGTGCAAGAGAGGGATAGATCGATCACAGGCAGAAAATCAGATTTCAGACCAGGTGGCTCGATGAACTCTAACAGCCAACACACACACACACACACACACACACACACACACACACACACACACACACACACACACACACACACACACGCACCCCCTCCACACACACACACACACACACACACACACACACGTACCCCCCTCCAACCCCTCCCAACACACACATACACACACACTCACACACACGTATCCCCCCCCCACACACACACACACACACATACCCCCTCCACACACACACAGACACACACACACACACACACACACACACACACAGGATTCCCCGATCTTCTTTACAAAGGCTACAGATGTTTGTTTTGGTTTAAGGGGGAGGGGGGGGTCGGTTTTTTGTTTGTTTTGTTTTTTGTTTTGTTTTCTTTTCTTTTCTTCTAAAGACACGAAGAAGCAAGCACAAGCCCAGCACACCAGCCAGCCACTCACCGCCAGGCTGACCGACAGGGAGTGGAAGGACTGGTGGAGGTGGAGGCGGGGACGGTCGGTGACGTCGGGGGAGTCAGGGGGGGACGGGGACGGGGACGGGGACGGGCAGGGGGAGTGGGAGGGAGAGGGAGGACATCTGAGCAGGAGGCTGTCAGGGGCCGAGGCGCTCAGGGGGTGAAGCTTGTTCACCTCCAGCATGGTCGCTCGCTGTTGTAGCACTGCGATCACCCACTGTTGATCTCAATCACTGCTATCACCACTGAGACACCGAGGGATCTCAATCACTGCTATCACCCACTGTTGGTCACTGAGGGATCTCAGTCACTGCTATCACCCACTGTTGGTCACTGAGGGATCTCAGTCACTGCTATCACCCACTGTTGGTCACTGAGGGATCTCAGTCACTGCTATCTAGTCACTGAGGGATCTCAATCACTGCTATCGCCCACTATAGTCACTGAGGGATCTCAATCACCGCTATAACCCACTGTTGGTCACTGAGGGATCTCAATCACTGCTATCGCCCACTATAGTCACTGAGGGATCTCAGTCACTGCTATCACCCACTGTTGGTCACTGAGGGATCTCAGTCACTGCTATCACCCACTGTTGGTCACTGAGGGATCTCAATCACTGCTATCACCCACTGTTGGTCACTGAGGGATCTCAGTCACTGCTATCACCCACTGTTGGTCACTGAGGGATCTCAATCACTGCTATCGCCCACTATAGTCACTGAGGGATCTCAATCACTGCTATAACCCACTGTTGGTCACTGAGGGATCTCAGTCACTGCAATCACCCACTGTTTGTCACTGAGGGATCTCAATCACTGCTATCAACCACTGTTGGTCACTGAGGGGTCTCAATCACTGCTATCACCCACTATAGTCACTGAGGGATCTCAGTCACTGCTATCACCCACTATAGTCACTGAGGGATCTCAGTCACTGCTATCACCCACTGTAGTCACTGAGGGATCTTGGTCACTGCTATCACCCACTGTTGGTCACTGAGGGATCTCAGTCACTGCTATCACCCACTGTTGGTCACTGAGGGATCTCAGTCACTGCTATCACCCACTATAGTCACTGAGGGATCTCAATCACTGCTATCACCCACTGTTGGTCACTGAGGGATCTCAGTCACTGCTATCACGCACTATAGTCACTGAGGGATCTCAATCACTGCTATCACCCACTGTTGGTCACTGAGGGATCTCAATCACTGCTATCACCCACTGTTGGTCACTGAGGGATCTCAGTCACTGCTATCACCCACTGTTGGTCACTGAGGGATCTCAGTCACTGCTATCACCCACTGTAGTCACTGAGGGATCTTGGTCACTGCTATCACCCACTGTTGGTCACTGTGGGATCTCAATCACTGCTATCGCCCACTATAGTCACTGAGGGATCTCAATCACTGCTATCACCCACTGTAGTCACCGAGGGATCTCAATCACTGCGATCACCCACTGTTGGTCACTGGGCGATCTCAGTCACTGCTATCACCCACTGTTGGTCACTGTCGGATCTCAATCACTGCGATCACCCACTGTTGGTCACTGACGGATCTCAGTCACTGCGATCACCCACTATGGTCACTGAGGGATCTCAATCACCGCTATAACCCACTGTTGGTCACTGGGCGATCTCAGTCACTGCTATCACCCACTGTTGGTCACTGAGGGATCTCAGTCACTGCGATCACCCACTGTTGGTCACTGAGGGATCTCAGTGACTCCGATCACCCACTGTTGGTCACTGAGGGATCTCAATCACCGCTATCACCCACTATAGTCACAGAGAGATCTCAGTCACTGCGATCACCCACTGCTGATCACTGAGGGATCTCAGTCACTGCTATCGCCCACTATAGTCACTGAGGGATCTCAATCACTGCTATCAACCACTGTTGGTCACTGAGGGGTCTCAATCACTGCTATCACCCACTATAGTCACTGAGGGATCTCAGTCACTGCTATCACCCACTATAGTCACTGAGGGATCTCAGTCACTGCTATCACCCACTATGGTCACTGAGGGATCTCAGTCACTGCTATCACCCACTGTTGGTCACTGAGGGATCTCAGTCACTGCTATCACCCACTGTTGGTCACTGAGGGATCTCAATCACTGCTATCGCCCACTATAGTCACTGAGGGATCTCAGTCACTGCTATCACCCACTGTTGGTCACTGAGGGATCTCAGTCACTGCTATCACCCACTGTTGGTCACTGAGGGATCTCAATCACTGCTATCGCCCACTATAGTCACTGAGGGATCTCAATCACCGCTATAACCCACTGTTGGTCACTGAGGGATCTCAATCACTGCTATCACCCACTATAGTCACTGAGGGATCTCAATCACTGCTATCACCCACTGTTGGTCACTGAGGGATCTCAATCACTGCTATCGCCCACTATAGTCACTGAGGGATCTCAATCACCGCTATAACCCACTGTTGAGTCACTGAGGGATCTCAGTCACTGCTATCACCCACTGAGACACCGAGGATCTCAATCACTGCTATCACCCACTGAGACACCGAGGATCTCAATCGCTGCTGTCAACACTGAGACACTGAGGATTTCAATCACTGCTATCACCACTGAGACACTGAGTATCTCAATCACTGCTATCACCCACTGAGACACCGAGGATCTCAATCACTGCTATCACCCACTGAGACACTGAGGATCTCAATCACTGCTATCACCCACTGAGACACCGAGGATCTCAATCACTGCTATCACCCACTGAGACACTGAGGATCTCAATCACTGCTATCACCCACTGACACTGAGGATCTCAATCACTGCTATCACCCACTGAGACACTGAGGACCTCAATCACTGCTGTCAAAACTGAGACACTGAGGATCTCAATCACTGCTATCACCCACTGAGACACCGAGGATCTCAATCACTGCTATCACCCACTGAGACACCGAGGATCTCAATCACTGCTATCACCCACTGAGACACTGAGGATCCGAACAAGGAGGGGAGATAAACGCTCTTGGGTAGACTCCTCACAGCGAAGACACGAAAATGCCCGCGAACATGGTTACGGGAAAAAAAAAAAAAGAAAAAAAAAAGAAACGCTTTACAGGACACAAAGAATGCCTACAGGAGGAGAAGAAGATGGCTTCAAGAGCTACGGCGAATGGGTCATTAATCTCAAACCTTCACAGATTTCCTTAGGGTGTGAGACAAAGAAACGACAGTCTTGTGTGAAGTTGTTATTGTTTGTTTTGCTGGTGGTGGTGGTGGTTTCTTGTTGTTGTTGTTGTTGCTGTGGTCGTGGTGTTCTGCAGGACAGTCTGTGCTGATGGGACTTTCTCAGATGATACCAGTTCCGTCACTTTCGTCAGTGAAGACGTCCAGCAAACTCGATCTGGTGTTCGTTAGAAGTCGGGTCACCGATGTGACATAGAAGCGCTCAGCTTCTTACTGTCCTTAGGAAAACCGGTTTTGGTGTCAACCTGAAAGTTCTCTGTGTTTCAATGTCCGGTTCGATTCTAACAACAATTCTATCCCACTATTTCTTAATAATCGATGGTTGTTTCTTTGTTTATTGCGTGGGGTTTTTTTTTTGCTATTTGCATTCTGTAATGGTCGCTTTCAAAAGACGTACAATTATTTGTTAATGCATACCACGTCTACTGTTGAATTTTGCTAACTCTTTTATGGTGGTGTATTTTTGGTGGGTTGGTTACATAGTGCTACAACCTGCACAAACACACACATACACTCCAGGGGGACACCAGGAGTAGTCGAGTCGTCGTTTTACCGACGGAGACACAAAACCGAACCGCAAAACACTCAAAGACCAGGTTTGGAGACAGGCGCAATAGCAACTCCACATTTCTTCCTGTTTGGGCTTCAACCGCTTTCTGCAATAGCAATGCCCACTCCCCCCCTCTCACTGTCCTCCTCAGATAACGGCCACCTCACTCTCTGACCAGCGCGGACTGGAACCACCAACACGCGAAGAATAAACAGCCGCCACGAAAACACTGAGCAACAATCCGCTTATTTGGCAGCAAAGCTTTGCAGCTCAGAACACACGCAGGCACAAACAATGGACACGAACGCAAACAGTAATCCAATAAAAGCGGTTTTCACACGTCCAGGCATTGGATGACTCTGATGATTCTCCAACAATGAAGGGACGTACCGGCCACGCTCTTTCCCCCCCACCCCCCCCCCCACCCCCCACCGCCCCGGTCGCGGGCAAAAAAAAACAGGGCCGTTTATTCATGGGAGAGTCAGCGACCGACGGCAGTGCAATGTTTCTGCCTGTTTTAGCATGATAAGCAACGGTCCTAGCCGTGCAGCAAGTTTACCGTCAGACCTCTGGTAGGCACCCTGTCTGTGAGTGGCCGCGGCAAGCGTGGGGCCTGGCATGGCTTTGTTCCGCTCCCATTGTTCCGGGTAGCGGCGGCTTTCCGGACCGACCGCCAGGCACACGAATGTAGTAGGGGCCGCTGCCGTCCGTGGTGAAGTGGTGCCCCTTTGCCGTGTGTGGTGGAGTGGTCCCCCAGTGGTCCCCCTTTGCCGTGTGTGGTGGAGTGGTCCCCCTTTTCCGTCTGTGGTGGAGTGGTCCCCCTTTGCCGTCTGTGGTGGAGTGGTCCCCCTTTTCCGTCTGTGGTGGAGTGGTCCCCCTTTGCCGTCTGTGGTGGAGTGGACCCCCTTTTCCGTCTGTGGTGGAGTGGTCCCCCTTTGCCGTCTGTGGTGGAGTGGTCCCCCCTTGCCGTGTGGCGCGTGCAGCAGTACGAGGGGTCATGGCACGGATATTGTGACTGACCTCTGACACGCCGTCACGTAAACAGTGCAAAATGACTGCACCAACTACACTCCCACACACCCGCCCCTTTAAAGTCATGGCACAGTAACGAAGTCACCCCCCCCCCCCCCTCACACGCCGTCACGTGACAGCACAAGCTGAATGCTCCTATTTGCACTCCGGTATACCCATCCCTCCACTCAGTCCACCTCCCAGCCCCTTCACCCACCCACCCCCACCCTCACGCCATGCCTTTTCTCCCTCCCAACGCAGATCATGTCAGCGACGGAAATACTGTCGGAGTGTCAAAGGGCGAGGTTTGGTTTGAAACCAAAGTGTTTGTTGTTGTTCTTTTTTTTCTGCTTCTTAACCTGGCGATCTTTGGCGAAGTTTCAGATCTTGTTAGTGACCGACGGGCGCAATAGCCGAGTGGTTAAAGCGTTGGACTGTCAATCTGAGGGTCCCGGGTTCGAATCATGGTGACCGGCGCTTGGTGGGTAAAGGGTGGAGACTTTTACGATCTCCCAGGTCAACATATGTGCAGACCTGCCAGTGCCTGAACCCCCTTCGTGTATGTATACGCAAGCAGAAGATCAAATACGCACGTTAAAGATCCTGTAATCCATGTCAGCGTTCGGTGGGTTATGGAAACAAGAACATACCCAGCATGCACAACACCAAAAGCGGAGTATGGCTGCCTACATAGCGGGTTAAAAACGGTCAAACACGTAAAAGCCCACTGGCGTTTATACGAGTGAACGTGGGAGTTGCAGGCCGCGAACGCAGAAGAAGAAGAGTTTGTGACTGAAACACTGCCTCAGTCACAAAAAACACAAGGTTAGATTTTAAACCGAAATGGTTTCTTTTCTTCCTTCTGTTATGTTTTGCGAGCTTTTGTGGCAGTTCAAAGCAAAATAAAAAGGCATAACAAAACAAACAAAAAACCCTCTGAGCTTGAAAGGTTACCCTGCTTCATGAAAGAGTGCACCGCCTGTCAACTTGCCGCTGGCTGTCGGTATAATTCCCAGGCTTAGCAGCATACCCCAGCTTTGCCTTAATCCGGGTGTGTGCACGTCATCAACAGTCAATCGGTCAGTGGGTCAGGTCTAACCTGGGTGGGTTCAAGAAACACTGTGGCGTGTGACAACGCGTTCGGTAAGAAAAAAACAGACGGAAAGAAAGACGGAAGAGCTGGAATCCATGTGCTTCCCCCCCCCACCCCCCCCACCCCCCATCTCCCAAACCCATACCCCTCTCCTCCAACCCCCACCCCTCCTACACACACACACACACACACACACACACACACACACACACACACACACACACACGTCTTTCCCCTCTTCCCACACCCACTGTAAATAATTCAGACCCCCTCCCCCAATCCCCCAGGTCCACCCACCACCCACCCCCCGCAACCCCCTCCCTCCACCCAACTTCTGCTCAGAACAAAGTGCACAACTGACTGGAACAAACACAGGGTGTCAGTTTAGTGTGCAGGCGTCATCGAAATCAAGGCGGAAGATAATTAGAGAGGACAGTTCAAATTACCTGACGCAGCCACTGCGAGTGAACCACAATGGGTTGGCTATATCACTGCCCTGATTGTCGCAAGGACATAGTAATATGAAGGTGTGGTTTCAAGCACTGCGATGGTAACTCTGACCAAAATGACATTAGTACGATAACTAACCAAGCTGACACTGCCACGGCAACTCTAACCAAACTGACACTGCCATCATAACTCTAACCAGACTGACACTGCCAGGATAACTCTAACCAAACAGACACTGCCAGGATAATTCTAACCAAAATGCCACTGCCACGATAACTCTAACCAAACTGACACTGCCACGATAACTCTAACCAAACTGACACTGCCACATAACTCTAACCAAACTGACACTGCCACGATAAGTTTAACCAAACTGCCACTGCCACGGTAACTCTAACCAAACTGACACTGCCACGAAAACTCTAACCAAACTGACACTGGTAGGATAACTCTAACCAAACTGACACTGCCGGGATAATTCTACCCAAACTGACACTGGTAAAATAACTCTAACCAAACTGACACTGCCATGGTAACTCTAACCAAACTGCCACTGCCACGATAACTCTAACCAAACTGACACTGCCACGATAACTCTAACCAAACTGACACTGCCACGATAACTCTAACCAAACTGACACTGCTACGGTAACTCTAACCAAACTGCCACTGCCACGATAACTCTAACCAAACTGCCACTGCCACGATAACTCTAACCAAACTGACACTGGTACTGTAACTCTAACCAAACTGGCACTGCCACGATAACTCTAACCAAACTGACACTGGTACTGTAACTCTAACCAAACTGGCACTGCCACGATAACTCTAACCAAACTGACACTGCCAGGATAACTCTAACCAAACTGACACTGCCACGGTAACTCTACAATACAATACAATACAATACAATACAATTATTCCCAGCCTCATCGATCACAAAGTTCGTCGTTCTCGTTCTCACTGGTTATCGTGGATCAAACAACAACAGAAATACCCAAAGAAATTTGTCATTCTCATTCTTATTCACCAAACGACGTGAGATATACAAAAGAAATCGTCTAAAAAAAAAATTTTAAAAAAATTTAGCCGCCCTTTATGTCATACCCTGAAGTTCGTGTCAGTTTCGCTTTTCCCCCTTCTCCTTCATTCTCCCAAGGGGACGAGGGCCGAGTTCCGGTCAAAGGTATGTTCTCAGTTCTTAGCAGATTTATTGAGACCACATTCCGTCAATGGAGAGACACGCAGCCACAGTCTAAACTCCAAGAGGTCGATCACTTCTCCGTACTTTTTTTTTCTTGTGTGTGTGTGTGTGTGTGTGTGTGTGTGTGCGTAATGCAATATCAACAAGAGATCTGCTCACGTTTAATGATGATGATGATAGTGATTATGATAATCATCATAATCTTCATCATCTCCAAGTTAGTTTTATATTGTAGATGAACAAAGTGAACAATTCTCCAAAAGCACACCTCACATAAACCGAAAGTAGGCTGACATATTGGAGGTCAGTTCAGTGCAGTTCAGTTATCCAAGGAGGAGTCACTGCTTTCGGACAAACTCATACACGCCACACCACATCTGCTAAGCAGATGCCTGACCAGCAGCGTAATTCGACGCGCTTAGTCAGGCATTGAGGCCTATGGTGGTCGCTCCCTCTATATACACCTACAACTTAAGCGCAATTACTAAATCATGGAAGACAGATGTATAAAAAATAAAAAAAATTTAATCAGATGTCGGTCGCTCACATCGTGAAACCACAACGAACCAACAGCTGTCGTCAGCAGATAGCATAGAACACGGTATCCTGCGCGCACCAAATCCAAGACCTCTCCCTTAGACGAACAGACAGGACAATCACTCCCTCTTAAGACAGCCATGATGTACACCTCTTATAAACAGCCACAATATCCCCCCCTTCAGACAGCCATGACTAACCCTTCTTACAAACAGCCACAACATCCCCCCTTCAGACAGCCATGACTAACCCTTCTTACAAACAGCCACAACATCCCCCCTTCAGACAGCCAGGAGTTACCCTTCTTACAAACAGCCACAACATCCCCCCTTCAGACAGCCAGGACTTATCCTTCTTACAAACAGCCACAACATCCCCCCTTCAAACAGCCAGGAGTTACCCTTCTTACAAACAGCCACAACATCCCCCGCCTTCAGACAGCCAGGACTTACCCTTCTTACAAACAGCCACAACACACACACACCTTCAGACAGCCAGGACTTATCCTTCTTACAAACAGCCACAACATCTCCCCTTCAGACAGCCAGGACTTACCCTTCTTACAAACAGCCACAACACACACACACACCCCTTCAGACAGCCAGGACTTACCCTTCTTACAAACAGCCACAACATCCCCCCTTCAGACAGCCAAGACTTACCCTTCTTACAAACAGCCACAACATCCCCCGCCTTCAGACAGCCAGGACTTACCCCTCTTACAAACAGCCACAACATCCCCCTTCAGACAGCCAAGACTTACCCTTCTTACAAACAGCCACACGATCCCCTTTCAGACAGCCAGGACTTACCATTCTTACAAACAGCCACAACATCCCCCGCCTTCAGACAGCCAGGACTTACCCCTCTTACAAACAGCCACAACATCCCCCGCCTTCAGACAGCCATGACTTACCCCTCTTACAAACAGCCACAACATTCCCCCCTTCAGACAGCCAGGACTTACCCTTCTTACAAACAGCCACACGATCCCCTTTCAGACAGCCAGGACTTACCATTCTTACAAACAGCCACAACATCCCCCGCCTTCAGACAGCCAGGACTTACCCTTCTTACAAACAGCCACAACATCCCCCGCCTTCAGACAGCCAGGACTTACCCTTCTTACAAACAGCCACAACATTCCCCCCTTCAGACAGCCAGGACTTATCCTTCTTACAAACAGCCACAACATCCCCCCCTTCAGACAGCCAGGACTTACCCTTCTTACAAACAGCCACAACATTCCCACCTTCAGACAGCCAGGACTTATCCTTCTTACAAACAGCCACAACATCCCCCCCTTCAGACAGCCAGGACTTACCCTTCTTACAAACAGCCACAACATTCCCCCCTTCAGACAGCCAGGACTTATCCTTCTTACAAACAGCCACAACATCCCCCCCTTCAGACGGCCAGGACTTACCCTTCTTACAAACAGCCACAACATCCCCCCCTTCAGACAGCCAGGACTTACCCTTCTTACAAACAGCCACACGATCCCCCTTCAGACAGCCAGGACTTACCCTTCTTACAAACAGCCACAACATCCCCCCCCTTCAGACAGCCAGGACTTACCCTTCTTAGAAACAGCCACAACATCCCCTTTCAGACAGCCAGGACTTACCCTTCTTACAAACAGCCACAACACACACACACCTTCAGACAGCCAGGACTTATCCTTTTTACAAACAGACACAACACCCCACCCCCCTTCAGACAGCCAGGACTGATCCTTTTTACAAACAGCCACAACATCTCCCCCTTCAGACAGCCAGGACTTACCCTTCTTACAAACAGCCACAACATCCCCCTTCAGACAGCCAGGACTTACCCTTCTTACAAACAGCCACAACATCCCCCTTCAGACAGCCAGGACTTACCAATCTTATAAACAGCCACAACATCCCCCCTTCAGACAGCCAGGATTTACCCTTCTTACAAACAGCCACAACATCCCCCCTTCAGACAGCCAGGAGTTACCCTTCTTACAAACAGCCACAACATCCCCCCTTCACACAGCCAGGAGTTACCCTTCTTACAAACAGCCACAAGATCCCCCTCTTCAGACAGCCAGGACTTACCCTTCTTACAAACAGCCACAAGATCCCCCTTCAGACAGCCAGGACTTACCCTTCTTACAAACAGCCACAACATCCCCCTTCAGACAGCCAGGACTTACCCTTCTTACAAACAGCCACAACATCCCCCTTCAGACAGCCAGGACTTACCCCTCTTACAAACAGCCACAACATCCCCCCTTCAGACAGCCATGACTTACCCCTCTTACAAACAGCCACAACATCCCCCCTTCAGACAGCCAGGACTTACCCGTCTTACAAACAGCCACAACATCCCCCTTCAGACAGCCAGGACTTTACTGTCTTACAAACAGCCATAACATCTCCCCTCTTCAAAGAGCTAGGACGTACCTTCCTACAAACAACCATATCATCTCTCCCCTTCAGACAGCCAGGACTTACCCTTCTTACAAACAGCCACAACATCCCCCCCTTCAGACAGCCAGGACTTATCCTTTTTACAAACAGCCACAAGATCCCCCCCTTCAGACAGCCAGGATCTACTTGTCTTGCAGACAGCCAAAACATCACCCCTTTTACAAACAGCCAGAACACCCCCACCCTCTTCAAACACCCAGGATATACCTCCCTTGGAGCGTCGAACAGACCTCACACCCAGATAGACAGACACCCAAGAACTCCACACCACCCCGAACAACGAAACCTTCACAACACCAAGACCCCGGAAAGAAAAAAAAAAAGACATTTAACTCAAAAGAACCAGCCAGCCAGCAGGTCGTGAAACAACTCTTCCTGCACGCTGAACCTACACAGAGACTAAACTGAAGAACCTACACAAAGACTAAACTGAAGAACATGCACAGAGACTAAACTGAAGAGCCTACACAAAGACTAAACTGAAGAACATGCACAGAGACTAAACTGAAGAACCTTTACAAAGACTAAACTGAAGAACATGCACAGAGACTACACTGAACCTCCCAGAGGTAACTCAACGGGGTTTTCCCTCAGCAGTGCGGGTGGAACAGGGGAAAGAACTGGCGATTGTGACACGCTCTGTGTGAAAGTGTATTTGCAACAGGGACAGCAAAGACCGAACAAGAAGCGCGGTGGCTTTGGCTTGGCTGTGTAACGGGGGGCGGAATCCTGGGTGAACGCCTTGGAATTTACTAAAGTCACGAAGAGAGGAGGGAGTCGGGAGAGTGGGGGGGGGGGGTTAGAAAGATAAAAGGAAAGAAACACGAGCAGTGATATTTACTTGTGTGTGTTTTACCATTCTAACAGACATGGCAGGGAGGAGAAGAGGGAAGGCCGTTCTCAGTGAATGGTGTGTCGTGACACAGCCACACTGTCCACTGTCAGAGCTGTCTGTCGTGACACAGCCACACTGTCCACTGTCAGAGCTGTCTGTCGTGACACAGCCACACTGTCCACTGTCAGAGCTGTCTGTCGTGACACAGCCACACTGTCCACTATCGTGATCAACAGCCACACTGTCCACTGTCAGAGCTATCTGTCGTGACACAGCCACACTGTTCACTGTCAGAGCTCTCTGTCGTGACACAGCCACACTGTCCACTATCGTGATCAACAGCCACACTGTCCACTGTCAGAGCTATCTGTCGTGACACAGCCACACTGTCCACTGTCAGAGCTATCTGTCGTGACACAGCCACACTGTCCACTGTCAGAGCTGTCTGTCGTGACACAGCCACACTGTCCACTGTCAGAGCTATCTGTCGTGACACAGCCACACTGTCCACTCTCAGAGCTGTCTGTCGTGACACAGCCACACTGTCCACTGTCAGAGCTGTCTGTCGTGACACAGCCACACTGTCCACTGTCAGAGCTGTCTGTCGTGACACAGCCACACTGTCCACTGTCAGAGCTGTCTGTCGTGACACAGCCACACTGTCCACTGTCAGAGCTGGACGGGCATTTTTCTCCCACTTCTTCCACCACCACCCCCCTCCCACCACCCCCTCCGCATCTCCCCCTTCCCACCCCCCACTCCCGCGATTCAAGCTCACAATTATTACTCGCCACCGCAACCACCGGCGACTAGAACAACAACCCCCAACACACACACACACACACACACACACACACACACACACGCAAACGCACAGAGAGAGAGCAACAACAACAACATACACACATACACACACACACACACACACACACACACACACACACACACACAAAGATAGAGAGCTAACAACACACACACACACACACACACACACACACACACACACACACACACACACACACACAAAGATAGTGAGCAAACAAAACAAAACACACACACACACACACACACACACACACACACACACACACACACACACACACACACACACACATACACACACGCACGCACGCACACACACAACGTACCCTGAACTTAGCGGAGAGGAGGGAGGTGATGCTGTTCTGAGTGAGGGTGTCTCCGGGCTCCCCATCGTCGCCGACGAAGTCAAAGCCACTCAGGTGTCTCCTGCCCACCCCAACACTGCCCAGGCTGCTCTGTCGCACGGGGGTCACCGTGAACTGGGGACACAACACCGATCATCGTCATGGGCATGGGTACTTGTGTATAGCGCTGATCACAGACCAAGAAGAGAAGAAAGAAGAAGAAGAGCATGTTTATACCGCTGATCAGAGACCAAGTTCTAAGCGCCTTAAAAACATAAAATGGATACTTATATAGCACTTACCTCCGGTCAGAGACCAAGCTCTAAGCACTTTAAAAACACGATATGGGTACTAGTATAGCGCTTATCCGAGATTAAGCTCTAAGCAGCTTAAAAACACGATATGGATACTTCTATAGCGCTTATCAGAAGCCAAGCTCTAAGCACTTTAAAAACACGATATGGGTACTAGTATAGCGCTTATCCGAGATTAAGCTCTAAGCAGCTTAAAAACACGATATGGATACTTCTATAGCGCTTATCAGAGGCCACGCTCAAAGCAACATAAAAACACGATATGGATACTTATATAGCGCTGATCAGAGACCAAGCTCAAAGCAGCTTAAAAACACGATATGGATACTTATATAACGCTGATCAGAGGCCAAGCTCTAAGCAACATAAAAATACGATATGGGTACTAGTATAGCGCTTATCAGAGGCCACATTCAAAGCAGCTTAAAAACACGATATGGATACTTCTATAGCGCTTATCAGAGGCCACGCTCAAAGCAACATAAAAACACGATATGGATACTTATATAGCGCTGATCAGAGGCCAAGGTCTAAGCACATTAAAACAACGATATGGATACTTATATAGCGCTTATCAGAGGCCAAGCTCTAAGCACTTTAAAACAACGATATGGATACTAATATAGCGCTTATCAGAGGCCAAGCTCTAAGCACTTTAAAACAACGATATGGATACTTATAGAGTGCTTATCAGAGGACAAGCTCTAAGCACTTTAAAACAACGATATGGATACTTATATAGCGCTTATCAGAGGCCAAGCTCTAAGCACTTTAAAACAACGATATGGATATTTATATAGCGCTGATCAGAGGCCAAGCTCTAAGCGCTTTAAAACACAAAAGTATCCACATCGTGTTTTTAAGTTGCTTAGAGCTGGGCCTCTGCTCAGCGCTATATAAGTATCCATATCGTGTTTTTAAGTTGCCTAGAACTTAAAAACACGATATGGATACTTATATAGCGCTGAGCAAAGGCCCAGCTCTATGCAACTTAAAATACGATATAGATACTTATATAGTGCTTATCAGAGTTTAAGCTCTAAGCAACTTAAAACAAGATACGGATACTTATACAGCGCATATCAGAGGCCAAGCTCAAAGCGTCTAAAAAAAACAACACGATATGAATACTTATATAGCGCTTTCCCTTGGTCACAGACCGAGCTCTAATCCATTGTCCTGTAATGATTCTTACTGGGTCAGATTTATTCCCCGAGTCGAGTCAAGCTAACCAAGAACGACCTTCACATCCTATACGAGGTTAAGGTGGGGAAATGGAGGATAAATCCAAATATGGGAGGTCAGGGTCTGATTGAATGATGTGTACCACCGTTGGAGCGGAGAGGGGGTGACGGGGGGGGGGGGGTCGTTCCAGGCTGGTCCACATTGTCCCGGGGGTAAATTTGAACTACCTGGATTTAACCCCGGGGTAAATGAACCACCAGGTCACGAAGATAATTATGTCACTGTGGACTGCAAGGTATCAACATGAACTTCACGATTACGACGACGACGACGATGATGATGATGATGATGATGATGATGATGACACTGACGAAGACAATCAGAGACAGTTTCAGTTTCGGTTTTGTCAAGGAGGCGGCACTGCGTTCGGACAAATCCATAATTATACGCCACACCATATCTGCGAGGCAGATGCCTCACCAGCATCAACATAACCCAACGCGCTTTGTCAGGCCTTGAATGCATGCATGTAATATATTTTGTGTACGTAATACAGTGGATGTCTTCTGCAGGTATTTTGCTGGAGGACACCTTTCCATGGGGTCTTTCTCAGTACGCCAAGTGCAGACACAGAGAATGCAGTCACCCCATGCCCCTCCCACGCTCTCCTCCCCGTTCCCTGTAACTTTCCTTCTAACTCGCAAGAACTCTGTGTGTGTGTGTGTGTGTGTGTGTGTGTGTGTGTGTGTATAATATGCACACAATCGCACACATTCATATGCCTCATACCAGCGAGTGTAAACGCACACACAGGCACGCGCGCGCATGTACAGTCACATGCACACACGCGTGCACGCGCGAGCACACACACACACACACACACACACACACACACACACACAATACACACACACACACACACACACACACACACACACACACACACACACACAATCGCGCTTTCACATATAAACACTGCATACACCTACATATAGTTATGGATACACCTATGCACAATCGTCGTCCATGTTTGCTAGCAAGTACGCACTCGCATGCGCGTGCCTGTTCACGTGCAAACGTACCTCTTAGCAAAACCAGAACGGTTCATGCATAGAAATCGCAGGATGAACTCATTCCGAGATATTGGCCATTCCACCTCAAGAGAATCGCATTGGTTCCAGATTACAGCGCCAGAAAGATGCGATTTCCTTTTATGAATAACCTTGTATGCATCGAGTGACCAATCTGCATTTAATTTGTGATTCATTGGGGATGTCTATCAAATGATTCCTCTGCATTCTTCTCTACACCATCCTCACACACACACCCCAGCCTCTGTGTGTGCGTGCGTGTGGCGTGTGTGTGTGTGTGTGTGTGTGCGCGCGCGCATGTGTTTGTGTATGTGTATCTGTGTGTGAGTGTATGCGCATGTGTTTGTGTGCCTCTGTGTGTGTGTGTGTGTCTGTGTGTCTGTGTGTGTGTCTGCGTCTGTGTGTGTGGCTTTTTCTGCCTTTTCCCTCTTGCCCCTTACCCCCTCCCCCCTGCCCTCCCCCGTCCCTCCCCCCGCAACTCCCTACCCTTCCACCATACCCCTGGTCTCTTTCTCTCCAACGACCGTTAAAACGTGTGCGTAGTTCCATTGCTACCCGAATCCTTCCTCACCCCAACTGTTTAGAAATGGAGACTGCAGTGTGACGGGACGCGGGATGTGGCATTGTTTCGCCCAGGATTTATTTTCGCGTCTTCTTCTTCTTCTTCTTCATTTTGCAAATGCTTGCTTGTACTCAGTCCACTAGCTGCCATGCCATGATGAATGAAAAATTGAATGTATGTGTATGTGTGAACAGTAAGTGCGTGTGTGTGTTTGTGTGTGTTTGAGTGTGTGGGCGTGAATGTGTACGTATGTCTTTGTTGCTTGTTTTATAATTGTGTGTGTGTGTGTGTGTGTGTGTGTGTGTGTGTGTGTGTGTGTGTGTGTGTGTGTGTGTGTGTGTGTGTGTGTAAGTACCTATGTACATGTAATGTACCAATTGTTCCAGTTTTTCATCGCTTTGTTACCCTTAATAGACTATTCAAGTTCCTATTCTTATTCGTCGTTCTTATTATTTTATTTTATTTCAGTTTATTTCTTTATTTTTATGTTTTGTGTCGTTCGTTCTTTATTTTTTATGTCGTTAAATGGGCAGAATTGTAAAAAGGCCTTTACTGTGCCTAATTCTTTACCCATTAAAGATTCAATCAATCAATCAATCTTCTTCTTCTTCTGCGTTCGCGGGCTGCAACTCCCACGTTCACTCGTATAAACGCGAATGGGCTTTTACGTGTATGACCATTTTTAACCCGCCATGTAGGCAGCCATACTCTGCTTTCGGGGATGTTCATGCTTGGTATGTTCATGTTTCCATAACCCACCGAACGCTGACATGGATTACAGGATCTTTAACGTGCGTATTTGATCTTCTGCTTGCGTATACACACGAAGGGGGTTCGGGCACTGGCAGGTCTGCACATATGTTGACCTGGGAGATCGTAAAAATCTCCACCCTTTACCCACCAGGCGCCGTCACCGTGATTCGAACCCCGGACCCTCAAACTGAAAGTCCAACGCTTAAACCACTCGGCTATTGCGCCCGTCATATTTTCGCGTCGAATCCAAGAGCAGAGAGTTCTGAACCCTATAGATGGGAAGCACAGTCTCAGGCGTTCTCCATCCACGATTTTCTTTTGGCAGCCATGCACGGTATTAAATGAAACAAAGGCATAAACATTACCCAAAAAAATTGTGGTTTCCGGGAAAAAAAATAGTTATTACAGAAAATAAG
>NC_134884.1:19862904-19897904 GCF_041734735.1 Babylonia areolata
TGTGTGTGTGTGTGTGTGTGTGTGTGTGTGTGTACGAAAGCGCTTTGATTTGTCTCTGCACAAGATTCAGTGCTACATAAATACCATTATTATTATTATTATTATTACTTGCTCTGGTTCTGCTTTTTGTTTTGGGTCTCACATGAAAGCGCTTTGATTTGTCTCTGCACAAGATTCAGCGCTATATAAATACCATTATTATTATTATTATTATCATTGTTATATATACATGAATGTATAAAAGATGTAATCTGAAAATAAATTGAAATAAATTAAGCAAGTAAACAGTTAAATGTATAAACAGAAATAAATCGATTGAGTCAGTGTTTGTTGACACTGTACACCATGGAAAATATACATTTCCTGGACACTCATGTCTGGAATGTATCGAGACAAACTTGAGATATGAATACGTCTCTTTACGCGTCGAATCATCTTATTCGTAAAAAAAAAATAATAATAACAATTATAAAAGATCACAAGAGGGCAATGTCAGACCATTCTTGGACAGCACGTGGAAGCCCAGTGGTCGGCTGTTGGACTTTATTCTTAACAATCCAAGAGGTCCGTGGATCGATTCCCGACAGTGCCTAGTGTGTAAAATGTTTGCACAGAAAAGCATGTCAACACTCGTGAAGAGTTGGAGGAGACATGCTCCATTCAAAACCCTTGAAACAACTTCGTGCTCCCAACCCCCAAAACACCAGATAATGCCTACAAAACTGACCACTACTTTCCAATTTTTTTCCCTTTTTTTTTACCATTTCCCAGGTCAGCTCTATGTACTGACCAACTTATGCGTGCATCTCATTCGTGTCTACGTGCATACAGAAGATCGAAACTTTGTAATCCATATCTATTCGGCGGGGTTATGGTTTAAATAATCTTTAATTATTCAACAATACACATGATTACAATGCAATGAATGACAAAAGAGCATCAACAAGCTTAAAGCTTATACTGTGCTCACAACGTTGCACTTCAATTTTTTCATGACGGCTGATAAACCATATTATGACTTGTGTCAAATAACATTCATAAACAGTAAGTAATGAAATAATGAAAATAAAACAAATAAACAAACAGTACATAATATAGTAAAATAATGCTAATATCAATATCAACATGAGATTAAAATTATTATCACCAGAGTAATTGGCCTAATAGAAGAAAAACACGAAGAAGAAGAAGAAAATTTAGAAGAATGGTGGGTAAGGTGGTGGGGGAGGGGGAACAGAGGGGAGAGGAGAAATTGTAACAGATCATTGGCCAATCCATTCAACTTTGAATATTTGGTCAGTCAAATAAATCCAACATATATTTTACGAATAGAATCATGTTGTACCCTTTCTTCACAATACTTTCTAAGCTAAAATCTATTTGAATGGGAGATAAACTGGTGAACAGTTTGAAATATGAATATATTTGTATGATTTTGGAGAACAGGATTACCATGCAACGGCGGGGTTATGGAAACACGAACGTGTTAAGTTTGCACCACTCCCGAAAACGCACACGGCTGCCTAAATGGCTGGTTAAACGCAGTTTTTCCTCTTGCTTAAAGCCCATTCGAAGAAACGCCAGCATGGGAGATGCATCACACGAAATCAAAGACAAAACATCAATACCACACTCAGAAAAGGTCACCTAAATATTATGTTGTTCGTTTACACAAAGACATGTCGAAACTCTCGAAGAAACGCCAGCATGGGAGATGCATCACACGAAATCAAAGACAAAACATCAATACCACACTCAGAAAAGGTCACCTAAATATTATGTTGTTCGTTTACACAAAGACATGTCGACACTCTCGAAGAAACGCCAGCATGGGAGATGCATCACACGAAATTAAAGACAAAGCATCAATACCACACCCGCAAAAGGTCACCTGAGTATTATGTTGTTCGTTTACACAAAGACATGTCGACACTCTCAAAGGGTTGGAGAACATGCGCTATCCAAACTGCCCTAAAATACTTTGCGTCACGGGCACCAGAATGATGGATGGTACCCGGGAAACAAATCACTACTCTGCAAATACTTGCACCGTTGTTTTTGTTGGTGTTTAGAAATTTCAGCAAACAAACTGTCCGCCCCCCCTCCCCCTCCTCGCCTTCCCACTCCCTGTCCCCCTTTATCACCCTTCTCGACACCTCTTCCACCCTCTCCCCTCCCAAAAACCAAATCACAATCAATGTTGTTTTCGGGGTTCTGAAGAACTTTTTTTTACATCAATTAACCCCTTGACTGCTGTTCACGTATGTGCCAGTCAGTGCAGGGCTGTCACCTCACTGAGATGAGACAGAGCTTACGGGTCAGGGTCTCAGTCATCATTCTTCATTTGGACTTCTTCCTTTGGGGTCTGCATTAGTTTTGTACAGCGAAATCAGTTACTCCACTTTGGTCTACACAGAACATCATTATAACTGCGCTTAGGATTCATGTCACAGTGTCCGCATTTCACCAAGGTTTAGCAGTTAGGTGGTTAACCCTGCCACAAAGTGCAGAAGCTTTATTTATCTCACGTATCACCACCATTGTCCACAGTCCGACTATCATATCTACCACATCTTCTCGGTAATAACTGGTAATCCCCGACTTACTCAAATCCACTCAGTCACGCTCCTGTCTATATCCTGTCGACATCAAATCGACATGAAGACTAATTATCTGATTATCAAATGCGTTTTAAACTATATAGAGAGCAAACACGTCACATGCTACTGTGGGGGGAAACTTCCAAACACACATAATCATAACTTTTTAACTCTCTCCATACGAACGGCGAAAGAGACGACGTTAACAGCGTTTCACCCCAATTACCACCATCAAAATATTGCAAGCGGAAGGCTCTTATACTGAAGAGGTGAAAGTTGACAAAGAATACCACAATTCTGACGACGGAAGCTAAAGGTTGGGTCATTCAGACACCCACTGGACATCCGAGGGGTCTGTAGAGGAGAAGAGAGGACTGGCCGTACTGAGTGACTTAAAGTGAGAATTTAAAGATTTTGGGGGGTGTTTTTTTTTGTTTTTGTTTTTGTTTTTTGTTGTTGTTTTTTTTTGGGGGGGGGGTGTTTGGGTTGTTTGTTTGTTTTTTTGTTTGGGGGGGGGGGTTGTTGTTTTTTTTTTGTTTTTTTGCTGTTCCTGGAAAGATCGTTTGAAGATAATTCTTGTTGATAATTTTAATTCACAGTCCAGCTGGACATTCGCTTTCTAGTATTGTTGTTGTTTCTGCTGCTGTTTCTGTTAGTGGTGGTGGTATTTAAATAAGTTTGCACCTTACATTGTGTTAAGCTTTGTTGTTGCTTTTTTGTTTGTTTTGGTGGTGGTGGTGGTGATGGTGATGGGTTTTTTTGTTTTGTTGTTGCTGTTTTTTTGTTCATCAATACCAGTAACTTGAACAGAAGTTAGACAAAAAAACACACACACCAGTCACGGCAGCGAGGGGGGAGAGGCAAGGGGGAGTGGGGGGGGGGGGCGAGGAGGCCGGGAGGGATGGGATTGGGGGGGGGGGGATGGTGGCGCGGGCAACAGTGATACCAATACTAACGCGAGAGAAAGAGTCATGGAAAAACAGATCTCTCCAGACACTGTTATGACCAAGAAGAACGTTAACCCACCGGGATATCGTTCCGTCTTTCTGTCACACCCCAACTACACCAGTAGACTTGGTCACATTTTTTTTTTGGGGGGGGGGGGAGGGGTACGAGGGGGGGGGTAATTGGAGGAGAGGTGAGGGCTGGGGGTAGGGAGAAGGCGGGGGTGGGAGGTGGGGGTGTGGTGAGAACAGCGGAGGTCAAGATGACTAATTGGGCATTTTCGTCATTTACTAACTGACTTGTTTTAATGATTTTTGCTTTATATTTTCATGTATTGTTCTATTTATTTATTTATTTATTTATCTATTTATTTTATTTGTTCGTTCGTTTGTTTGTTTGTTTGTTTATGTATTCATGCATTTGTGGGTACGTGTGAAAGTGCATGCATTATAGATTGCACTTTGTTCAAATTTCTTTTGCTTAGATGTGTGTGACAGTGTGCAGGGTGAATGCGCAATAGGAATTGTGCAATGTTCCTATCTTTCGATATACTTATACTGATACATTACTATGTAATGATAAAGTTATTCTTATCTCATCTTGATTAATGTGCAACATAATACACGCAATGTCAGCTTTGGCGCATTTCAATGTGTTTACGATAATGACTGATGACAATATTTCAATGACGTGAACATGGTTATATGCAATAGTTTTTATATTAATGTCTGATATATTATTGATTCTGTTAAATCCAGTCGTGTTTATGTTTTTGTCTTGAGTAATTGTCTGCGTTTGTTTTGCTACACCTGATGTAATTTCTAAAGTTATTCTTATCTTATCTTATCTTATCTTCAAACACTAAAACCACTCAAAAATCGAAAGATTCCCACCCACCCACACACACACACACACACACACACACACACACACACACACACACACACACACACACACACACACACGCGCGCGCGCGCGCGCGCGCGCACACACACACACACACACACACACACACACACACACACACACACACACACACACACATACAGTACACGTGAATATACCGCCTGGGACATGCAACGCGTACACCAAATTGCTGGGCCCCAAAGTCAAGTCTCCGAATCCCATTCCCCAGCTGCTTGCTGAATAATTCATCTCCAAAGTCAAAGTGGGGATGGAGGGAGGGGAGGGAGGGGCTGCGGTGGAATGACGTTTCTCAGCTAACTGGGTTCTGCTCAGTGCAAGAGGAAGACCAAGCTTGGCGACTCCTCTCTGGCTGTGGCCAACCAAAAAAAAATAGTCAGGGCCATGACGCGAAAGAGAAAATTGGGGGGGGGGGGGGAGAGAACAACTGAAACAGACGGTGTGCTTTTGTTGTTTTCGCCAGCAAAATGTTACCACCTGTGATTATCTGATAATAATGATAATAGCAAACATCATCCTCATCGTCGTCGTCGTCATCATCATCATCGGCATTGTCATCATCATGTTCTTAACCACAAAGAGCAACAGCAACAGCAACAACAGCAACAACAACAACAGCAGCAGCAACACAAGCAACAACAACGACAGAAACAACAACAATGTATGATAGCCAGTCGTTTTCGACTATGATCACCAGAACACCAGAGGAGGTAACCGCTGTCCCGACTATCTGGGTTAGAATTCGATTATTGTGGAGAGTGTCTTGCCCAAGTTACATCCCCACTCTCTCGGCCAAGAGGGTTTTAGGGCAGTCGGTGTTGGGATGGTTCCCAAAGGCTGACTAGCTCTCCAAGGCTGGAGCACTGAGAGACAGTGCAATTTTGCCTTCTAGTTTGAGAGTCACTGTCTTTCACAAAAGACTCAGCTGTAAATGATTTCCCATTGCACTGGAGAAACCATCGATAATACAGCTCTCACTTTGCTGTTGGCCCAACTGCAACAACAACAACAACAACAACAGCAACAGAAGCAACAACAACATTAACAAATGCAGAAACAACAACAATAACAGCAGCAACAGAAACAGAAAACATATAAGCAAATACATTTAAACAGCTCCTCCTCCTTGAGAGGGCAACCCTCTTCCACAAGGTCACAACAAGGTGGAGTGGTGGCCTAGTGGTAACATGTCTGCCCAGGAAGCCGCGAAAGAATCTGAGCGCGACGGGTTCGAACCCCACACTCTGCAGTATTTTCCACCCCTTCCACTGCAGACCTTGAGCGGTGGTCTGGATGCTAGCCATTCGGATGAACTGATAAACCGAGGTCCCACATGTTGAATACAATTAGCGCATGGCAAGAAAAGTGTTGTGCCTGGCAAAATTCTGTAGGAAAAAATCCACTTTCATTGGAAAACGTACACATTTGCAGGCTGAAAGAAAAAAATGCAAAAGAAAAAGGTAGCGCTGCACCATAGCGTCACGATCTCTCAAAGGAAAGCAATCCGAATTTCAACGCAGAAAAATTTTGTTGTGACAGAAGAGTAGTACAATGCAATACACTACAACAGCAAAAACAACAATAATAACAACAACAATAATGATAATAATAATGATGATAACAACAATAATAATAATGATAATAATAATAAAGGCTATCTTCAACAACAACAACAATAATAATAATAATGAGAAGAAGAAGAAGGAGAACGGCTATCTATGATGCCGAATGACCAAATCGTCATCACAACTTCGAATAAAATCTTGGAACATCAGCAAAACGTCTCCCTATACATAGTTATAGACAATGCTGTCACGAACTGCAGCATGGATCTTGAAAAGGTTCAGAGACGCGACAGCGTCTTGTTTGATTTGATTTGATTTCTTCTTCTTCGTTCGTGGGCTACAACTCCCACCTTCACTCGTGTGTACACGAGTGGGCTTTTATGTGTATGACCGTTTTTACCCCGCCATGTAGGCAGCCATACTCCGGTTTCGTGGGTGTGCATGCTGGGTATGTTCTCGTTTTCATAACCCTCCGAACGCTGACGTCGATTACAGGATCTTCAACGTGCGTATTTGATCTTCTGCGCGCGTATACACACGAAGGCACTAGCAGGTCTGCACATAATTATGTTGACCTGGGAGATCGTAAAAATCTCCACCCTTTAACCACCAGGCGCCGTTACCGAGATTCGAACCCCGGACCCTCAGATTGAAAGACCAACGCTTTAGTTAACCACTCAGCTGTTGCGCCCGTCCTGTGGCCCAAAAGGTCGTCACGAGAGGTCAGGGTGTCTACAGGTGACCCACTTCACGTGTGAAAAGGGCAAATAGCAAAACCCTCAGATTTCCAGGGTTTCCTTTGAGGCCAGATGACTCAGCAAGCGGCTCATTGAGCGGGTTGTTGTAAAAGCTCCTGTGAAGATGTTGTAGCTCGGCCTAACTTTAAAGCACTGGGTGTTTACAGCAGGATTTTCATGTGGGGAACAAAACTCGAGGTCCGTTATGGTTTGACCTTCTGAGGTATGTGGCCAGGAGAGAGACAGAGAGAGAGATGGGGAGAGAGAGGGAGAGACAGACCGTGAGAGAATGAGAGACAGAAATGTATATAGAAAGAGAGAGAGAGAGGGATGAGGTAAACAGACAGACAAAGAGGAGACAGAGATCGATAGAGAAAGAGAGAGGGGGGAGGCATAGACAGGGAGACAGATGGGGAGAAACAGACAGACAGACAGACAGAGATGAAGAGACACAGAAAGAGTCACATCGGCAGAGAGAAACACAAAGGCAGAATGAGAGACAAGCAGAAATACAGAGAGAGACAGGTTGACACACGAGAGACTGACAAAGAGAGACACACGCAGAGACTGACAAAGACAGGAATAAAGAGAGAGAGAGAGGGAGAGACTGTCAGAGACAGAAACAGAGACAGGAATAAAGAGAGAGAGACTGTCAGAGACAGAAACAGAGAGAGAAAGAGAGAGGGGGGACGGGGCGGGGGGGTGGGCAGAGGGGGTTGGGGGGGGAGGGGACAGAAAGAGGCAGAGAGACTGACAGAGAACTCAAGGCCAGTCGTAAATGGGAAATAATGAGACAAACTTCGATCTATGAGCGTAAACGATCCATCGGCAGATCGGCGTGTGTGTGTGTGTGTGTGTGTGCGTGTGTGCGTGTGTGTGTGTGTGGATGTGTGTGGGTGTGTGTGAGAGAGAGAGAGAGAGAGAGAGAGAGAGAGAGAGAGATCGACGTTGAGAAGAACTCAGCAAAGCGAGAGACAGATGGGGTGGGAACACACAGCCCCTCGTCATTATGATTTGTGATCATTTCCTATCATAGAGAGAGACAGAGACAGAGACACAGAGACACGGACAGAGACACAGACAGACACAGAGAGAGACACATACAGACAGAGTCAGAGACAGAGACACACACAGAGAGACCACGAGAATCAACTTCAGCACGAGATACGCATTTATTTCAGGATAAGCTGTGACCATTGCTGAGAGAGAGAGGGGGAGGAAGGGAGAGAAAGAGGAAGGGAGAGAAAGAGGAAGGAAGGGAGAGAAAGAGGAAGGAAGGGAGAGAAAGAGGGAGGGAGGGGGGCCCTTCAGAGGATAACACAGCACGTGATATACGTTTAATTCAGTGCGAGCGGGGACCACTGCCGCCAGGAGACAGAGAAGAGAGAGGGGGTGGGAGAGAGGGAGAATGAATGAATGAATGAATGAATGAATGAATGAATGAATGAATGAACTTTTTCACTGAGAGTAAATAGGAAATCAGCACGTGAGGATTGTTTTTAATCCTGCCTTTAAAAAAAAAGGGGGGGGGAATCTTAATTAATAATCAAAACAAAAAGCATAAGCATAGAAAGGTAAATTCAGCTTATGTCAAAATACATACCGATACTGGCATAAATATCATTTACAATACACACGCGCGCGCGCGTGCGCGCGCACGCACGCACACGCACACACACACACACACACACACACACGCACGCACACACACACACATACACACACACACACGCACACATACGTGTGTACCTTTTACGTGTATGACCATTAATTTTGGTTTATTTACCCCGCCATGTAGGCAGCTATACTCCGTTTTCGGGGTAGTGCAAGCTAGGTATGTTATTGTTTCTGTAACCCCACCCTACGGATAAGAGGATATTTAACGTGCGTGTTTTGATCTTCTTTGTGCATATACACACGAAGGGGGTTCAGACAGAAACAGAACTGTACACGTGTTGACATATTCCCCACCCTTTTCCCAGGAAACTCGCGCGAGAATCCTGCGCCATTACAATTCGACCACCTTACCCGTCAGAGAGAGACAGAAAGAGAGTGAGAGAGAGGGAAAGAGAGAGAAAAGAGAGAGTGAGAGAGAGGGAAAGAGAGAGAAGAGAGAGGGAGAGAGAGGGAAAGAGAGAAGAGAGAGGGAGAGAGAGGGAAAGAGAGAGAAGAGAGAGTGAGAGAGAGGGAAAGAGAGAGAAGAGAGAGTGAGAGAGAGGGAAAGAGAGAGAAGAGAGAGTGAGAGAGAAAAGAGAGAGTGAGAGAGAGGGAAAGAGAGAAGAGAGAGTGAGAGAGAGGGAAAGAGAGAGAAGAGAGAGTGAGAGAGAGGGAAAGAGAGAGAAGAGAGAGTGAGAGAGAGGGAAAGAGAGAGAAGAGAGAGTGAGAGAGAGGGAAAGAGAGAGAAGAGAGAGTGAGAGGAAAGAGAGAGAAGAAAGAGAGAGTGAGAGAGAGGGAAAGAGAGAGAAAAGAGAGAGTGAGAGAGAGGGAAAGAGAGAAGAGAGAGTGAGAGAGAGGGAAAGAGAGAGAAAAGAGAGAGTGAGAGAGAGGGAAAGAGAGAAGAGAGAGGGAGAGAGAGGGAAAGAGAGAGAAGAGAGAGTGAGAGAGAGGGAAAGAGAGAGAAGAGAGAGTGAGAGAGAAGAAAGAGTGGGAGGGACCACCGTACCCGTCAGAGAGAGATAGAAAGACAGTGAGAGAGAGGGAAAGAGGGAGAAGAGAGAGTGAGAGAGAAGAAAGAGTGGGAGGGACCACCGTACCCGTCAGAGAGAGATAGAAAGAGAGTGAGAGAGAGGGAAAGAGTGGGAAATAGAGCGAAGAGAGAGTGAGAGAGAAGAAAGAGTGGGAGAAAAGAGAGGGAGAAAGAGAGAAGAGAGTGAGAGAAGAGAGAGATGGGGGAAAGATAGCGTGAGAGAGAGTGAGAGAGAAGAAGAAGAGAGAGAGCGGGGAGGAAACAGAATGCGAGTGCGAAATATTCTATTCTGTTCTTGGCCAAATGGCAGTGGTGGTGGTGGTGGTGGTGATGATGATGACGACGACGACAACGACGACGACGACGACGATGATGATGATGATGATAATTTTCGATCTCAGGTGAAGATACATTTCAGTATATAATGTGCAACCTTTTTTTCAGCCTATGTTTAGATAATAAATAAACACTCTACACTTTTACATTACTGATCATTTGTTGTCGCTATTGTTAATCATAATCGTCGTCATCATCAATGCTATTATAATTATGATACATTATCATCATTATCATTATTACCGGTATCATTATCTTTTATTACTATCACTTTTTACTCATCATTATTATCATTATTATGTTATTGTTGTTCTTGCTGTTGTTACCGATGTCAGGCGGAAAACCCCGAGCCTTGGAACCCCCAAATGCTGCCACCACCCCCTGTCCACACTGCCAGAGAACCTTCAGGACGCAGATTGGACTAACCAGCCATCTGCGCGCACTCCGACCCCAACAACCCCAGCCCCAGGATGACTTGAGATTGGTCCTCGTCGTGCTGACGGACGAACAAGAGCGTTGAGGATGATGCTGTTGTTGTTGTTATTGTCATCATCATTATACTGTTGTAATTATTATTATCATCATCATCATTAGTAGTAGTAGTAGTGGTATGTTGTTGCTGTTGTTGTTGTTGTTGTTGTGTCGCTGCTGTTGTAGCTGTTCCTGTTTCTGTTTCTGTATCAACGTCTGGTCAAACCGGTATCGGATCAGAAAACTGGCTCCTCTCTTACCCTGGAGGTGATGAAACCTTTCAGCTATTTTTCGTTCATTTTTTTTAATAGCAGCTACTAAATGGGACCTGTCCCATCGGTTCCAGCCAGCGATGAACCTTTCACTGCCCGAGTTCTTCAACCGCACACTCAGTGAAGAATGTAAGGAAACTTATCGCGTTTTCGGCCATCGTCTCGCGTCCTCCGAAAGACGGCCAAGCCGTCCACTGGAAAGTCTGGCGTGTGGTGGTCTCTTCCTCTCTTGACCGGGTGGGTGTCTTACCACTATGACACAACCCTCGGTTTAAGGACATGGGGGAGGGAGAGGCGGGGGTGTATGTGACCGGGTGGTGTGATGGGCAGAGGGAAAGATGGGGGTGGTGGAGGGGAGGGGGTGGAAACAAGTGGAGACAGGGGGGTACGAGGATCTGGCGGTTGACAAAATATCTGTCCCACTCGTGTGAGACACAATATCCGCGGACCTCACACCCAGTACGCAAACACCCTAATCCCCCCCCCCCCCCCCCCCCCCCACGCGCCCCCTGCCGACCCTAGTCGACTGTTGAATATTCAATGAACTCACGACGTCTAAAAACCACACACACACACACACACACACACACGCACGCACACACACTAGAAAATGCTAAAATAAATTACCGAGTCAATATATGCTGCTGAATAGTCAATGCGATACAGAATCGTCCAACAACAGGAATATGCATCAATACGTAACACCGATTCAAACATCTGCTGTTGAATATTCAGCGAGACGTCCAGTAGTCTGACAAACTGAAACAAGCTGCAGTGCACTTCCCATTCACCGTTCGCTGCTAACTACTCGCCACTAACCACGGGGATGAGCCAACGCGCTGATCCCATTCAAAGCTTCTGGAGCCAGTTGCACTGCTCGGAAGGAAGAGCCTAGTATGGTCGCAACCCGCTACTAACTGTGTGTGGTATGGAACTGACCAATGGCGTAGTTCGGTCAGCGTAGGCATTTAGTCACGCGTAACTGTCAAAAAGTTAGAACCAAGCAATGCAACTGGCTCCTGGTGAATATCCAGCACGGCGCGCATACCACTCCACATAGACGTAACAAAGCAGGCTTCAGGCCAGTCTGCCCGACCAATGATCCGATCCCACAACGCACAGAATCCTGATCCCAGATGAAACGTTGCAACCAAAAGTTATGGGTCTGAAACAACTAACTTTGTAAGTAGATGCCCTGCGCAGGGCAGGCAAAACATGTCTCAGAAATGGGAGATCACAGAAACGGAAGATCACTGCCAACCCAAGCTCGGTTCTATACAGTGAACTGCTGTATGGTCACCGAAATAAGAGGAGTGCATCAAAAGCGGTACAAAGACGACGCTGAAGAAGGCCCTCACAACCTTCGACATCAACCCACTACCCAAGCTGCTGACCGAAATGCCTGCCTGGTGCCACACCATCCACCAAGCCGCCGGCACCTCGGAAACAGACAGTCGTGCCAGTCTGGGGGAGAAGAGGCCAAGGCGGACAAACAGCGGACAAACAGAACCCACCACAGACCGGACTACTACTTCTTCTTCTTCTTCTTCTTCTTCTTCGTTCGTGGGCTGCAACTCCCACGTTCACTTGTATGTACATAAGTGGGCTTTTACGCTTTCGGGGATGTGCATGCTGGGTATTTTTTTTCCATAACCTACCGAACGCTGACAAGAATTACAGGATCTTTGACGAGCGTATTTGATCTTCTGCTTGCGTATACACACGAAGGGGGTTCAGGCACTCGCAGGTCTGCACATATGTTGACCTGGGAGATCGGAAAATTCTCCACCGTTTACCCACCAGGTGCTGTTACCGAGATTCGAACCAGGGACCCTCAGATTGAAAGTCCGTGCAACGCTTTAACCACTCGGCTATCGCGCCCGTTACAGACCAGACATTTCCCTGCAGCACATGCGGAAGGACCTGCCGACCTCCAGTCGGACTTGTCAGCCAACCAGCGTGCTTGTGCACGTAGAGGACACAACTGACCTGCCCTCCGGACAGTACTTCGGTCCCGAAGTCATCGCCAACAACTAAGTAGAAGATGGTATAATCCTTTAAAAAGATGTCTACAGACAGACGTTTTGAGATCAGCTCTCCGTCAAGTGGTGCGTTGTGGTTGGTGACTGGGTTTGCCAGTTCAAGACTCAAAGAAGACTTCGTAGGCTTCCATAGGAGGAAGAAGTTGCATTCTCCTTAGAATAATTTGAGGGAAAAAAAAGTGTGTGACGACAGCAAATGCGTTTTACAACTTGTAACCCGTATCGTCCTCCACTTGTAGTGTTAGTCGTCAGAGGAATCTGCAGTCAGTTTATACGTTCTGTGTCAGTCAAACGTCATGCATGTACATACTGTTCTGGACTGTTCGCACGCTGGTTCAACAACCAAATGGTCAGACCTGGTTCACCTTCTCACTGGAACAGCCGGATATATTTCTGTGTCAATAATCCCCCCCACCCCACCCCACCCAACCACCCTCACATCCAAGGGGGCAAGACCTCAGCTGGTGTGCCGCATGCGAAAAAGCGACTTGGAATCAGGAAAATCTATTTCTTTCCGTGTTTCCCACCAAATCAGGATAAGACATTAGCCTGTGCTTCACGTGCCATAGAGGGTTCCGGAGCCACGTGAATCGGTTTGCGTTCTTGGTCAGGGAGGAAAATCATTCAACGTATTGCTATAATGCTGATGTAACGACAGCGAAAAAAAATGACGAAAAAGATTTGAAGCCCCGTTAACGGTAGTGAACAACACACACACACACACACACACACACACACATATATATATATATATATATATATATATATATATATATACACGCACGCACGCACGCACAAACACACACACACACACACACACACACACACACACACACACATCTTCTCTAGCACTCTTGCAAACGTCCTTGCAAAGTCCCTTTCAGAAACGACACACGGGTTATCTTACTTGCTATTGCTTTTCTTCCAGGACCCATCGAACGGTGGGACAGACACTTTTGTGTCAAGGGTCTCCAAGCAGTAAACAACACTTCCATCCCCCCCCCCACACACACACACACACACCCCACGCCACCTCCCCCACCCCACCCCCCACCTCTCCCACACCGATCCCCTATCCCGTTACCTCCTGTCCCTCCTCACCCCCCATTTCCCATGAACAGCAGTGGAATGATGCCACCTTCACCTCTACCTCTTCTTCACATCATCAAGGAACACCAACTACAAAATAGTAGTAGCGAAGTAGTAGCAAACAACACACACACACACACACACACACACACACACACACACACACACACACATCTTCATCTTCTCTAGCGCTCTTGCATCATCATTCACCAGTTCAAACGTCCTTGCAAAGTCCATTTCAGAAACGACACACGGGTTATCTTACTTGCTATTGCTTTTTTTCCATGACCCCATCGAACGGTGGGACAGACACTTTTGTGTCAAGGGTCTCCAAGCAGTAAACAACACTTCCATCCCCCCCCCCCACACACACACACACACACACACACACACACACACACCCCACGCCACCTCCCCCACCCCACCCCACCCACACACACACCCCACGCCACCTCCCCCACCCCACCCCCTACACACACACACCCCACGCCACCTCCCCCACCCCTATCCTCTATCCCGTTACCTCCTGTCCCTCCTAACCCCCCACCCCCACACCCCCTCCCCCCAATTCCCCTGAACAGCAGTGGAATGATGCCACCTTCACCTCCCCCCCCCCCCAAAAAAAAAAAGTTTTAGGTTTTAGGTGTCAGATTAATAATTTCATATGATTGTGGGCCCTCAACAATGAAGAAGAAGAAGATTACGGGACCTTTCACGTGCGCCTTTGATCTCTGGGAACGCGTTACACACAAAGAGGGTTCAGGCACTGACAGGTGTGCACATCTATTGACCTGAAAGATCGGAAAGCAAACAAAATCTCCACCCTTCACCCACCAGGCGCAGTGACTTGGATTCGAACCCAGGACCCTCAGATTGAAAGCCCAACGCTTGATCGACTTGGCTGCTGCGCCCGTCACAGTGGAGTGATGGCCTAAAGGTAACGCGTCCGCCTAGAAAGCGAGAGAATCTGAGCGCGCTGGTTCGAATCACGGCTCAGCCACCGATATTTTCTTCCCCCCCCCCCCTCCACTAGACCTTGAGTGGTGGTCTGGACGCTAGTCATTCGGATGAGACGATAAACCGAGGTCCCGTGTGCAGCATGCACTTAGCGCACGTAAAAGAACCCACGGCAACAAAAGGGTTGTTCCTGGCAAAATTCTGTAGAAAAATCCACTTCGATAGGGAAAACAAATAAAACTGCACGCAGGAAAAAAAATACCAAAAAAAAAGGGTGGCGCTGTAGTGTAGCGACGCGCACTGCCTGGGGAGAGCAGCCCGAATTATTACACAGAAAAATATGTGATAAAAAGAAATACAAATACAAATACACATACTCATCTGAAATCTCGATTGAAAAGTTTTATCCTAGCACAGATCGTAAAAAAGACAACAACAACAACAACAACAACAACAAACGAAAACTACACTGAGAGAACAGGCAACTGAACCAACAAATTAGATCGACAAAAAAAAGGCTCAGCCATTATAATAGCCTACTTAGCGTGTCATGCATCTGCTGTGGATATTGTGCGGACGTTCCCCTTCCTTTGGGAGAACATCTGGCAAAAAGTCGTCACGCAAAAGGGATCGTGCTGGTTCATTAATGGCGATGTGGGCTGCACAGGCAGCCTGCCTCAGTACCTGTCCAGCTTCAACACACTGTTGGCAACGTTCAGGGGCTGCCACACCAACCGTTTGTGTCACACAGGGTTGTCTGTAGATATGTATAGAGAGAGGGAGAGAGAGAGGTATCTGCATTTCCTTAAGATCTGGCGAACGCGTTGGGTTAGCTCGACAACTGTTCCCGCTTTTTTGGTTTTTTTTTTTTTTTTTTAAGCAGATGTGGTGTAGAGTACGTTGGCAAGATAAAGACATGTTTTGCAACTACTAACTGACTGACTTTGACAAAACGTTCATGTCGTTTCTGGCTGACGGTGGCAAAACGTGACTGTCAATTGTTGCCATTACTGGCTCACTGTGACAAAACGTTGATGTCTTTACTAGAAGTCATTACTAACTGACGTACATTTTAACGTCTCTCTCTCTCTCTCTCTCTCTCTCTCTCTCTCTCTCTCTCTTTCCCTCTCTGTCTCTTTCTCTTTCGTTTACAAGAATGGGCAGTAGAAAACAATATTCTACTATTGATCATATGCTTACTTTGTTAGCCTTTGTACAAAAACAATTTTGCTTTAATCGAAAGATATATGTTGCATTTATAGACTTTGAGAAGGCCTTTGATTCTATAAGCAGAAAATTGCTATGGTATATTCTCTTAATAAATGGAATAACTGGTAAGTTATATCGATGTATTAAAAGCATGTATAATAATGTTAAGGTAAGGATAAGATGCTGGTCAAAACTGACAGACTATATCAGTTGCACATATGGTGTAAAACAGGGTGATGTCTGCAGCCCTATGCTATTTTTTTCTCTTTATAAAAAGAACTAGCATGAGAAGTTATTGAAAATGGTAAGCATCGGGCACGATTCACTTTTGATTATTTTGAGCTTTTTATTTTACTTTTGGCAGATGACGTTGTTTTGTGGCAAACGCCCAATGATCTTGTATATGGAGAAACCAGTAGATATCCAATTTACATAAATTCTACAATACGTTGTATTCGATATTGGTTGAAGTTAACGTGAATGGACAATCACAGACTGCCACGGAAAGCCTATAAAATGATTTTGATGAAAAAGGTAAAAGAAATTGGGCGTCAAATGTTCAATGTAAATTATACGAATATGGTTTTGGATATGTATGGATGAATCAAGGTGCCCAGGAAATTAAACAGTTTCTCTTTGAATTTAAAGAAAGGTTAATAATATAAAAATAAAATAATTGTTTGCAGGTGGCAGGAATGGAACTCACATATCGAAGAGAGCGACCGGTTTGAAATGTACAGAACATTTTGTACTGCACATGAAATGAAAACTTATTTACAAACGCTTAAAATTCATAATGGCAAGATTTATATTAGGTATTTCAGAAATTTCTCAACATTATTATTGTTATAGAAAGCATACTGTGGTTGAGTTAACTTGCCCTCTGTGCAGAAGTGGTGTTAAAGTTGAGTTACACTTCATTCTATGTTGTCCTGCTTTAAGTAAATTAAGAGAACAGTATATTCCGCGAAAGTATTTTAAGTTTCCAAATCAGTTTCGGCAAAGTCTGTTGATGGCATCTGATGAAGAAAGCGTTGTAAAGAATTTGTCCATTTACTTACATAAAGCATTTAAGTTACGATCAACTATGATATCATAATTCCTTTGACGATTGTTTCACCTTGTGCACTTGCATGTTTAATAATGGTGTCTACTGCATCCCTTCGTGAGGGGCAATGGCCTATATGAATAAATCATCCGAATCTTCTCTCTCTCTCTCTCTCTCTCTCTCTCTCTCTCTCTCTCTCCCTCTCATCATCATCATCATCATCATCATCATCATCGTCATCATTTGTTAAACCATCGTACACTCCCAGGCCCCCCACCCCCACCCCCCAAAACCCCCTCGTATCCCCACCCGTCGTTCCCATGCCGCCTTCCCTCCCCATTTCCTGCTTCAAATTTTGGTCCATGGCTGATGTTCAATAACACAATATCAAATTCGTTCTGTGTGTGTGTGTGTGTGTGTGTGTGTGTGTGTGTGTGTGTGTGTGTGTGTCTGTCTGTCTCTCTCTCTCTCTCTCTCTCTCTCTCTCTCTCTCTCTGTCACTCCCTCTCTCTCCTTAACAATCCTCCCCCTCTCTAACTCTCCTTAACAATCTCTCTCTCTCTCTCTCTCTCTCCCTCCTCTCTCTCTCTCTCTCTCTCCCTCTCTCTCTCTCTCCTTAATAATCCGTCTCTCTCTCTCTCTCTCTCTCTCTCTCCCTCTCTCTCTCTCTCTCTCCTTAACAATCCGTCTCTCTCTCTCTCTCTCTCTCTCTCTCCCTCTCTCTCTCTCTCCTTAACAATCCGTCTCTCTCTCTCTCTCTCTCTCTCTCTCTCTCTCTCTCCCTCTCTCTCTCTCTCCTTAACAATCCTCTCTCTCTCTCTCTCTCTCTCTCTCTCTCTCTCTCTCTCTCTCTCTCTCTCCCTCTCTCTCTCTCTCCTTAACAATCCGTCTCTCTCTCTCTCTCTCTCTCTCTCTCTCTCTCTCTCTCTCTCTGTGTGTGTGTGTGTGTGTGTGTGTGTGTGTGTGTGTGTGTGTGTGTGTGTTTCTTTCTTTCTCACAACTTTCTTTGTTTCTTTCTGTCTCACCACATTCCCCATCCATACTGTTTAAATCTTCGTTTTGACTTTTACTTTCATACGTTTTGAAGGAAGAACGGGAACTTCGATTCCAACTTTTTTTTCTCTCTCTCCTCTCTTTTCATATTAGCTATGTCTCTCTCTTTTCGGGAGTGGGAGCAGGGTTTGTTGTTGCTGTTTTGTTTTTTTGTTGTTGTTGTTGGTTGTTGTTGTTGGGCGGGGGGGAGGGGGGGGTGTTGTGTGTGTGTTTGTTTTGTTGTTGTTTTTTGTGTTGTTTTCGCCCTCGTGCGCAAGGGTAGCATGTGAAAAAAAAAAGCCGTATATGCTTATGTCAATAAAGATTTTTGTCTTGTCTTGTCTCGTCTTCCCTTGTCTTGTCTTGCCTCGTCTTGCCTCATTTTGTCTTGCCTTGTCTTGTCTCCTCTTGCCTTGTCTTGCCTTGTCTTATCTCGTCTCGTCTTGTCTCGTCTCGTCTCGTCTCGTCTTGTCTCGTCTTGCCTTGTCTTGTCTCGTCTTGCCTTGTCTCGTCTCGTCTCGTCTTGTCTTGTCTTGTCTTGCCTTGTCTTTGCACCAGCTCACCTCATACCTCGCCCCGTTGGCGTTCAGGGGACGAAGTTCAAACCTGACCCTTGTGTCCATTGCCTTGCTGCTGCTGCTGCTGCTGATGATGATGATGCTGATGTTGTTGCTGCCGTGCGCTGGTGGTGTTGGTGGTGGGGGTGGTGGGGGTGGTGGGGGTTGTGGGGGTGAGGGTGAGGGTGAAGGCCGACGCAGCGAGGCTGTGTGTTCCTGGCACATCTCTCGGCTCTCCCCTAGTTACTGTCCACCCCGGCACCATTGTTGTCTTTGACATGCACTCACAACACACTGACACACCTGCAGTGTGTAGTACACATAGACACACACACACACAAACACACACCTCTCCACGGTCAGTATGCAGTACACCTACACCTATCCACGGTCAAACATCCACGTCTTCTTCTTTTTCTTCTCCTTCTTCTCCTTCTTCTTCTTCTTCTTCTTCGTCTCCCTTATCAACTCTGTGAAGAGTCATCGGAGCACAGCACAGAAAAGCTGTTCACCAGATTCCTCCAGGTGTGTCGGTTGCGTGTGTCACACCCCCTGGGTCTCTCTCTGCAACACCTACGTCGTACACACACCTTTTTGCAACGCCTCTGCAGGCTGGTAAAAAAAAAATAATAAAAAAAAAAAACTTTTGCGGCACCTGTGTACACCTAGTCCAGTACACCTCTCCCAAAGTTCGCACGTGGGTAGAACTAATGCAACAACACCGATGTACACCTTTTTCAACAGTGCTGTACACCTGTGCATCACCGGTTCACACCTTTGCAACACAGACGTATACTTTTTTGCAGCACCGCTGTACGCTATTGTATCACTGATTAACACCTTTGTAACGCCCAGCATACACAACACCTATGTACACCTTTGTCAGTAGCACGTGTTTTCACCTTTGCAACACCGATGTACACACACACACACACACACACACACACACACACACACACACACACACACAAGGACTTGACGTCGCGGTCATTTTTTTTTTTTCCTGAGACTTGTCCATTTCGCAAACCACTAGCGATCACTGCACAGATACCATTTCCTCCTCCCCCTCCTCCTCCTCTTCCTCCCCCTCCTCCTCCTCCCCCTCCTCCTCCTCTTCCTCCTCCTCCTCCTCCTCCTTCTTCTTCTCCTTCTTCTTTTTCTCTGTGAATAATCAGGCGGCCACTACAAAGAAGAACTGTTTACCAGTACATAAGAAATAGAAAGAAATACGAGAATTAATAACACCAGCTGTTGTCATTTGCAGTGTGAACTATGAAAAACATGATAAGAGAATTATAAATTTTCAACAACAAAAAAGGCTGACGATTCCCTGATTTCTACACAAGTTCTTTCAATAATCATTTTTTGTGCGCTATTTCGAGCTTCCTTCGTTTGTTAGTTGTTGTTTGTTTGTTTGTTTGTTTGTTTTTTCGTGAAGATTCCTTGTCAGCGTGTATGACTGTTCAAACGTTTTTCTGCATATATCAACGAGAAATTGGTTAGAATTTCCTTGTAAGCATATTCAGTTAGTCTTTTTTTTTTGTGCCGGTGAAGTTTAGAAGTATTTTCGCTGTCAATGTGACATTCATTCAGATAATTAAACACTTGTATTTTTTTAGAAAAAAAAAAAATCAGTAGTTTACGTATAGTTCATAATTTTTTTGCATTTTGATAAAAGGTTATACAATGACAACCACTACAACCAGCTAAGAATTTGAATATATCTATGTAAAAAAAAAAAAAAAAAATGTTTAATCCTAATCCGTATTTAGGATTCGAACCCCGAGTTGGAACACTAGCTTCCTAATCATGAACATCACCACTAAGCCACAGCTCCACTTGACACCAACATTACTTAAATAACAGAAATAATGATAATAATAACCAAAAATCAAAAAAAATATAATATATATATATATATATAAAGAGGGAAAATACATCATGATCATTCACCACCAACAACAGCAAAGGCAACAACTATCCGTCGTCCAGACACTCACAGACACACATACACACAGGAAGCTGCTGAAGAGAAAGATGGGATGAAAGAGGAAGCTGCTCCGAACTTTGTAGGGGGTCAAGATGAGGACACACACACACACACACACACACACACACACACACACAGCACTACCCCCCACCCACCCACACACCACTTCACCACAAACCACAGCCACAGCCACAGCACTCCTACCCACGTCCGCCTCCGTGGAACTTTCCGTGCTGTCCTCCGCACTCACTGAGGCCAAGACCACGTCCTACGATGCCACGTGCGATCAATTATGGTCCGCTCACACACGCACAGACACACACACGCGCGCGCGCAAACACACGTACATACACACACACACACACACACACACACACACACACACACACAGAGGAAAGCTACTATGACGCTCCTAACAACGATGTCTACATGGGAGCACGTGCGGTACGGTCGCGGCACACTCACACACACACACACACACACACACACACACACACACACACACCTACTGTGTAAAGAATTAGCCTGAGTGCTTTTGAGAGTGTCCAAACGCATGTTCTGCTTCGAACGTGACCGGAATTGATTCCCGAGTAAAACCCACAGACAAGAAAACAGAAGCAAACAAAACGGATGGAAAAGGAAAAGAAAAAGAAAATTGGACGGAAGGAAGAGGAAGAACAGAGAAGACAAGAAAAATAAATAAAATAAAAAAAACGAGGGGCAGAGACAGAGACAAAGATACATAGAAGCATGGGAGAGAGTCACAGTGAGAGAGAGAGAGACAGAGACGGAGAAACAGAGAGACAGGGGCAAAGAGAGTCAAGCACACACACACACACACACACACACACACTCCGCGCCGCACACACACACACACACACACCACCTACCTCCCCCCCCCCTCCACACACACACACTTCGCGCCGCACACACACACACACACACACACACACACACACACGAGTCACAGAAAGATGGAGACAGAAAAACAGACAGTCACAGAGAGCTTTAAAGACACAGAGAGACAAGAGTCGGGAACAGACGGAACAGACTGAAATGACAAGTAGTTTCAGTTTCAGTTTCAGTTTCAAGGGGGCGTCGAAGACGTGTGGACTGACCCTTATGCGCCACACTACATCCGCTTTATATAAAATAAAATAAAATAAAAAATAAAAAGGAGCAAGGGCTTGACCAATGCACAAACCCAACGTGCCGGCCAGGCTTTGAGAGCCTACCGAATTCTATAATAATAAAAAATAATAATAATAAAATGAAATAAAACAAAAACCATGTGTATAAAACAGTGAACTAAAAATAAGATATAAACAGACAAACTGAGAAACAAATATGTGAATAACTTTTTTTTAATGGAATAAAAGTTCAAAATAATTGTTTGTTTGTTTTTTGTTTGTTGTTGTTATTTTGTTTTGTTTTTTCAAAGGCAAGGATAACGAAAAGGACAACAAACATCTGTTGATGTGTGTGTGTGTGTGTGTGTGTGTGTGTGTGTGTGTGTGCAAGTGTGTGTGTGTGTGTGTGCAAGTGTGTGTGTGTGCGGCGCGAAGTGTGTGTGTGTGTGTGTGTGTGCGGCGCGAAGCTTGGGTGGGTGTTTGAGCGGCGCGAAGTGTGTGTGTGTGTGTGTGTGTGTGTGTGTGTGTGTGTGTGTGTGTCTGTGTGTGTGTTTCTTTTAGGTTTTTGTTGTTGACGTGGGTTTTTTGGTGGTGGTGGTGGTGGTTTTTTGTTGTTGGTTTTGTTTTTGTTTTGGTTTTGTTTGTTTGTTTGTTTGTTTGTTTTGGTTTGGGGTTTTTTTTTAAGCTTTCAGAATATTTTACAGTGATTCCTTCTGCAGAAATGACACTAAAAGGAATTTAAGCCTTTCGAAAGACAGGCAAAGGACCACTAATCTGAAGGATATCAGAAAGAAAGAAGGAAAGAATATAAGAGTGAAAGAAAGATAGAAAGAAAGTGAACAAGAAAGAAAGACAGAAGAAGAGAAAGAAATATAAAATGGAAGGGACGAAAAAGGGGGAGAGAAAGAACAGATGAAGGAAGAAGAGAGAGAGGAAAAGAAAGGCATAAAATCAGCTGCAACAAAAAAAAAAAAAGAAAGAAAGAAAACGAGATGTCAAAGAGGCTTTTTTTTTTATACCACATTCGGTAGCAGAGAAAAAGAAAGATGGAGGGAAGAAAGAAGAAAGAAAAAAGAAGAACGAAAGAGAACAAAAAGAGAAAGAAAGGAAGAAAATAAAAATGAACAGAAAGAAAGAAATCTGGAATAGAACAAGTTGTTGTTGTTGTTTGTGTTGTTGTTGTTGTTTTTTTCAATCTAAAACTTTTTCGAGAGAGAGAGAGTAAATGAACAAATGTTTTATTGAGAGAGTAAATTAGATAAGCTGAAAGCTTATTTACACCATACTTTACACAGACAGTAAGAAAAGGAAGGGGGATGAGAGAGAGACAGACAGACAGACAGAGGCACAGAGAGAGAGAGAGACAGAGAGAGGGGTAGAGAGAGAGACAAAGAGAGAGAGACGGAGAGAGAGACGGGGAGAGAGAGACGGAGAGAGAGAGACAGAGAGAGAGGTAGAGAGAGAGACAAAGAGAGAGAGACGGAGAGAGAGACACACACAGAGAGACACACACAGAGAGACACACACACACAGTGAGACACAGAGAGAGAGACTGAGAGAGAGACACAGAGAGAGAGAGACAGACAGACAGAGAGAGAGAGAAAGAGACAGAGACACAGAGAGAAAGGCAGAGATAGACAGACATAGAGAGAGACAGAGACAGACAGACAGACACAAAGAGAGAGAACGAAAGAAAAAAGTTAGTAAAGAAAAGGAAAGGGAGAATAGGAACGAAAGAAAAAAAGTGAAAGAGAAAGGAAGGAAGAAATAACGAAAGAAAGAAAGAACGGCAGAAAGAAAGTGAAAGAACGCCATCATTATTGTCGTTATCCCAGTTAGCTGTTTGTTCACTGCAGTGAACGTTGCTGTTGCTGCTGCAGCTGTTGTCACTATCAGTCGCAGCAGCAGCAGCAGCAGCAGTAGTAGCAGTAGTAACATTATCATCATCACATTCATCATCATCATCATAACATCGTCAACATTCTCATTTCCCCACGCTGAAGAAGAAGAAGAAGAAGAAGAAGAAGAAGAAGAAGAAGAGAGGAGGAGGAGGAGGAGGAGGAGGAGGAGGAGGAGGAGGAGATCAGAAGAAGAAGATATCCTTCATGCTTTGGAAAGTGGGGACTTCTTTGGACTTGTGCAGTTTGATACAGAGGTTCCTGAACATCTATCGTGGGCATTTCAGCGAACTGAAACCCATTTTCAAGAACCCCTTTGTCGTACAAAAGCCGACATTGCGCCATTCATGTAGGAATAAGCTGAATGCCTTTGGATTGCTGACCCATCCGGGACGATCCCTCATCGGTACGGTCACTTTGGCAAAGGCATCTTGCTCGCCACATCTCTGCTGTCGCTGGTGTCTTCAGCACGGACTGGTTATGCCAGACATTCAACGACGTGGTGCAGTACCGTACCGTCCTCAGCGATTTTTTATCGGAGAGAGAGTCTCCCAAGCTAGTCGGGAATGAGGTCACGATCCGTGTAAAACTATCCTGGCTGGGACCTTCAAACTTCTGGGAAACAGCTTCTATGGCAAGGCCACCACCAACCTCGCCAAACACACAGGTGTGAGACACGCTGAGAAAGATAAGACCGACGACGAATTAGATGACGATTCTTTGATGAAGACGTTGACACCCCTGACAGAGATCTGACGAAAGTAGAATTAAACAAATTAAGGATGCGATTGCATTTGCCCCAAACAAATCGTTTTGTTTTTTGTTGTTGTTCATTTTTGTTTGTTTGTTTGTTTTTTTGGGGGGTTGTTGTTTGTTTGTTGTTGTTGTTGTTGTTTTTTGGGGGTGGGGGTGTTTTTTTGTTTGTTTTGTTTTTGTTTTGGGGTTGTTGTTGTTGTTGTTGTTTTTTGTATATCAATACATCAATGCTGCAGTTCCACTACGGCTTCATGGACAAGTTCATCCCCAGACAAAATCATCAGCTGTGCGAGATGGACACGGATCCCGTGTACCTGGCCCTGAGAGGAGAGTGTCTGGAAAAGGTCCGTCCCGAACAGAGACGACAGTTTTACGAAGAATGGAGGAAGTGGTTCCCTGCCTCAGCCTGCGAGGTCCATCTCAAAGATTTCGTTTCAGCCAAAATAGCAGGAGAGAACTGAGCACTTCGCCCATGCCGCGTGGAGCATCAAAGGTTGGACGAACGACCCCCGGGCCTTCTCCAGCTGGAATACAAAGGGGGTGGCATCGTGGCCCTCTGTTCAATAACCTACCCCTGTTCCAGAGATTCCTCTGTTCAATAGCCTACCCCTGTTCCAGAGACTCCTCTGTTCAATAACCTATCCCTGTTCCACAGACTCCTCTGTTCAATAACCTATCCCTGTTCCACAGACTCCTCTGTTCAATAACCTTCCCCTGTTCCGGAGACTCCTCTGTTCAATAACCTACCACTGATCAAGAGACTCCTCTTTTCAATAACCTATCCCTGTTCCACAGACTCCTCTGTTCAATAACCTACCACTGTTCAAGAGACTCCTCTGTTCAACAACCTACCACTGTTCCAGAGACTCCTCTGTTCAATAACCTACCACTGATCAAGAGACTCCTCTGTTCAACAACCTATCCCTGTTCCACAGACTCCTCTGTTCAATAACCTACCACTGTTCAAGAGACTCCTCTGTTCAATAACCTACCACTGTTCCACAGACTCCTCTTTTCAATAACCTACCACTGTTCCAGAGACTCCTCTGTTCAATAGCCTACCCCTGTTCCAGAGACTCCTCTGTTCAATAACCTATCCCTGTTCCAGAGACTCCTCTGTTCAATAACCTACCCCTGTTCCAGAGACTCCTCTGTTCAATAACCTTCCCCTGTTCCGGAGACTCCTCTGTTCAATAACCTATCCCTGTTCCAGAGACTCCTCTGTTCAATAACCTATCCCTGTTCCACAGACTCCTCTGTTCAATAACCTACCCCTGTTCCGGAGACTCCTCTGTTCAATAACCTACCACTGCTCCAGAGACTCCTCTGTTCAATAACCTACCCCTGTTCCGGAGACTCCTCTGTTCAATAACCTACCCCTGTTCCAGAGACTCCTCTGTTCAATAACCTACCACTGTTCCAGAGACTCCTCTGTTCAATAACCTACCACTGTTCCACAGACTCCTCTGTTCAATAACCTACCCCTGTTCCGGAGACTCCTCTGTTCAATAACCTACCACTGATCAAGAGACTCCTCTGTTCAATAACCTACCCCTGTTCCACAGACTCCTCTGTTCAATAACCTACCACTGTTTCATAGACTCCTCTGTTCAATAACCTACCCCTGTTCCGGAGACTCCTCTGTTCAATAACCTACCACTGATCAAGAGACTCCTCTATTCAATAACCTACCCCTGTTCCACAGACTCCTCTGTTCAATAACCTACTCCTGTTCCATAGACTCCTCTGTTCAATAACCTACCACTGTTCCACAGACTCCTCTGTTCAATAACCTACCACTGTTCCACAGACTCCTCTGTTCAATAACCTACCACTGATCAAGAGACTCCTCTGTTCAATAACCTACCACTGATCAAGAGACTCCTCTGTTCAATAACCGACCACTGCTCCAGAGAATCCTCTGTTCAATAACCTACCACTGTTCCACACTCCTCTGTTCAATAACCTACCACTGATCAAGAGACTCCTCTGTTCAATAACCTACCACTGCTCCAGAGAATCCTCTGTTCAATAACCTACCCCTGTTCCACAGACTCCTCTGTTCAATAACCTACCACTGCTCCAGAGAATCCTCTGTTCAATAACCTACCACTGTTCCGCAGACTCCTCTGTTCAATAACCTACCACTGTTCCACAGACTCCTCTGTTCAATAACCTACCACTGTTCCACAGACTCCTCTGTTCAATAACCTATCCCTGTTCCAGAGACTCCTCTGTTCAATAACCTACCACTGTTCCACAGACTCCTCTGTTCAATAACCTTCCCCTGTTCCACAGACTCCTCTGTTCAATAACCTTCCCCTGTTCCACAGACTCCTCTGTTCAATAACCTACCACTGTTCCACAGACTCCTCTGTTCAATAACCTACCACTGTTCCACAGACTCCTCTGTTCAATAACCTACCACTGTTCCACAGACTCCTCTGTTCAATAACCTTCCCCTGTTCCACAGACTCCTCTGTTCAATAACCTATCCCTGTTCCACAGACTCCTCTGTTCAATAACCTACCACTGTTCCACAGACTCCTCTGTTCAATAACCTACCACTGTTCCGGAGACTCCTCTGTTCAATAACCTATCCCTGTTCCAGAGACTCCTCTGTTCAATAACCTATCCCTGTTCCAGAGACTCCTCTGTTCAATAACCTATCCCTGTTCCAGAGACTCCTCTGTTCAATAACCTACCCCTGTTTAGTTCTCTGTCTTTCTAAGTCTCGTGCCTTGTCCATATACAAGACACAGCTGGATACACAAAACAACTCAGCCTAAAATTCCTTCATGCTTGCTATCGCCGTGTCTTTTTTATCGACACACACACCAGAATCTATTTTTAACTCTCTCCATGCGAACGGCGAAAGAGACGACGTTAACAGCGTTTCACCCCAATTACTATCATCAAAATATTGCAAGCGGAAGGCTCTTTATATTGAAGACGTAAATGTTGACAAAGAATACCACAATTCTGACGACGGAAGCTAAAGGTTGGGTCATTCAGACACCCACTGGACATCCGAGGGGTCTGTGTAGAGGAGAAGAGAGGACTGGCCGTACTGAGTGAGTTCAAGTGTTGATCAAAGATCAGGATCATATGTACCAGTCCAACAATCTTGTTTTCAAAATCTTTCACAATCGTGATGTCATGTCATGTCAACTGACATGCAAGTGAACGTGCAAGTTGCTGTCCACGATCGTGGAGGAAGGAGAAGACCCCCGACGTCCAGTGGTTTGATCCGGGAAAATGAGAGAAATGAAGAGGAAGCAGCGACAAGCATCAGGGGAGTTAGCTGAGCAGTGACGTGGGACTCTACGTCACGCTGTGCAGTCCATCAACGGCAATAACCGCGGCGTGCTGTGCAGCGTATTAGTGGCGTGCGACTGTGCAGTCCATCAACGGCTAAAAAAAAAAAAAAAACCCGCTTTCCCTCTGTTCACTCGGCGATTGCGTCACGACCTTCATCTGGCTGGCCTACGACAATGACACGACCTTGACCTACTACTTCCCTTCCGTTCACGTCATTCCCGATGACCTTGGACTGTGCTGTCCTTTCCACCGTTGACGTCACTTCCGACGACCTTGACCTATGATGTCACTTCCGCTGATGAGCACTTAAAACCGGAAGTGATAAGCATTCAGTTTTGGGGGTCATCAGGCCCTGACTGTACTACTTTGATATACCCCGTAGAAATGGGGTAGTTTCCAACAAGGGGCTGAGAAAGGGGTCGATCTTGAGACCAGCCACAAGTGACCCCGGGGGTGATTCAAGACAGATCAGGAAAACCCTGGGGTAAAACCCTGCGATGGCTGACCCCGGGGGTGGCAGTGTGTGGGGGACTCGAAATGAGTGGCGTGGGAGTAGTGCCACTGAAACTGATGATGGGGTAGCAACAACAACAACAACAATTTTAAACACACACACACACACACACACACACACACACACACACACACACACACACACACACACACACACACACACACACACACACACACACAAAAGCTGAAGGAGAACGACTGTAATTTGGGGGAATCAGAATCAGAATTAAAATATAACTTTAACTCCCGAAAGCGGATTATGGCTCCCTACAAGGCGAGGTAAAAAAAAAAAAAACCTGTCATACACTTAAAAGCTTACTCGTGTACATACGACTGAACGTGGGGGTTGCAGCCCATGAACGAAGAAGAACAACTTCATTATCTCAGTAAGGGAATTAAGTGTGAGCGTTCACCACAGCCGCTGCCTCTTGGGAAGCTAGCGATACCAAGACAGTTCAAGCCAGACAGAGTAGGCTCAAAAACCAAGGGGTTAATGTGACGGCAAAAAGGCACTGTCGAATTAGATTAAACTGGAGGATAGTCGGGCGGCAACAGCCGAAATGTTAAAGCGTTGGAATTTGAACATGAGGATTCTGGGTTCGAATCGCGTTTACGGGTACATCCTGAGTTTTCATGGAAGAGTAGAGTTGTTGTTTTTCCCCGATCTCCCATGTCATCAGATGTGCTGAACCTGCCAGTGCCTGAATCCACTTCATATGTTTATCGCATGTAAGAGAACAACTCCTCTGTAATCCAAGTCAGCGTTCGGTGAGTTATGAGCAGAAGAACATATTCAGCATCACACATCCCAGAAAACAGAATGTGGCTACCCACACAGCGGGGGGGAGGGGTACAAAACGGTCATACACGTTAACACCCACTCGTAGATACGAGTGAAGGTGGTGGTTTTTGAAGCGAGCGAGTGAACGCAGAAAAAAAAATAAGAAGGAGCAGAAGAAAAGTAAGAACAAGTGCCCCTGGAGGAAGCCAGCACAGACAGCTCCAGACAACAGTGGGGATCTCGGGTGGGTGGCCTCATGTGCCACGAAAAGGTTTATATAATTCAAACGACGGCAAAAACTCCCGACCTGTCTGAATATTTTCTTTTTGTTTCCTTCTTTCTTTCTTTCTTTCTTCGTTTTTTTTCTTCTTTCTGAAGCAGGTGTGTGTGTGTTGTGTTGTGTTGTGTGTGTATGTGTGTGCGTGTGTGTGTGTGTGTGTGTGTGTGGGTGGGTGTGTGTGTGTTGTGGTGTGTGTGTGTGGGTGTGGGTGTGTGTGTTTGTGTGGTGTGTGTGTGTATGTGTGTGTAAGTGTGTGTCTGTGTGTGTTGATCCTCACATCTCCACCTGTACTGAACACGTTTCGGTCCGTCCGTCTGTCTGTATGTCTGTCTGTCTACCTTTCTCTCTGTCTGTGTGCCTGTTCATCGAACGCGATGCACGCCATTTTGCATTTGTTGTTCAGACGTGACAAAGTAACTGAAAAAAAAAATACATTCAATCAGTCACTCTCATTCTACATCAGACTTTATCATTTTTCTCCATGTCGTTTCAGCAATTCCTTTTTTCTCAAACCCTTTCACCGCCAGTTACCTTATAGAGCGACATTCCCTGGCACCACAAGTACAGAGGAAAACAAGAGAGGCAAGGCCTTCAAGACTCACTTGTGATACACTTTTTTTTTTAATCCAATTCATTCAGTATAATTTCAAAATGTAATGTTTAAGATGAGAAAGATCAGTTTAAAGCAAATTAAGTCCCCTAGCATTAATTACAGAGTAATTTCCCTTTTTTACTATCTGCACCAAAACGTTTGCAAAATAAATAAAACTTCCATGCTTAGCAAAAGAAGTTCCTGTTTGAACAAAAAATGATAATAATGACTGCTCTTGTTGTTGGGTCAGAATATCAGATCAAAGTGCCAAGTTTAGAGAATACAAAAAATATAAATATAACAGTAAATGCAGTTTGCATATAATTAGGCTTCTTTTTTTTTCTTTTTTTTTTGTGCCCATCCCAAAGGTGCAATACTGTTTTAAACAAGATGACTGGAAAGAACTGAATTTTTCCTATTTTCATGCCTAATTTGGTGTCAACTGACAAAGTATTTGCAGAGAAGAGAAGTTTACTACAGACAGGCACACACACACACACACACACACACACACACACAACCGAACACCGGGTTAAAACATAAACTCAATTTGTTTACACAAGTGAGTCAAAAAAAACCCATTCAATCAGTCACTCTCATTCTACATCAGACTTTATCATTTTTCTCCATGTCGTTTCAGCAATTCCTTTTTTCTCAAACCCTTTCACCGCCAGTCACCTTATAGAGCGACATTCCCTGGCACCACAAGTACAGAGAAAAAAAATGGCGTCAAAGAATAGCAAGGGATTTCGCTTGTGACGTGTACGAAATATGGCCGATCCTTTCACTTCTTCTTCTTCTGCGTTCACTCGTATGCACACGAGTGGGCTTTTACGTGTATGACCGTTTTTACCCCGCCATGTAGGCAGCCATACTCCGTTTTCGGGGGTGTGCATGCTGGGTATGTTCTTGTTTCCATAACCCACCGAACGCTGACATGGATTACAGGATCTTTAACGTGCGTATTTGATCTTCTGCTTGCATATACACACGAAGGGGGTTCAGGCACTAGCAGGTCTGCACATATGTTGACCTGGGAGATCTTAAAAATCTCCACCCTTTACCTACCAGGCGCCGTCACCGTGATTCGAACCCGGGACCCTCAGATTGACAGTCCAACGCTTTAACCACTCGGCTATTGCGCCCGTCGATCCTTTCACTGAAAGTGAAGAGCAGTGGGATTGCAAATAACCGGGCCCATGATCTGGTCGCATTTTCAACCAACATGGGTGTGTCTAACTGGCCGTGTTGGAATAGCGGTATCGGCGAGGGAACTAAGCAAGCTGTTCATTTGTACAATTCTAGAACATTTAAAAAATAAAATAAAATAAAATAAACTATCCATAGGAACCGGTGATAATTTCTGCGGTCTGGTACTTGCATTGACTCAGTCGCAGACAAAAGAAAAAAAAGAAATCACACACACACACACACACACACACACACACACACACACACACACACACCAAACAAAAGCCACAAAACAAGACAATATTACAAAACAGGTACATATAAATAAACACGAAAAGCAAAGCAAACATTTTTTCAACAACAAAAAACAGCTTGCACGCCAAATAAACAACAACAACAACAAACACACACAAATGCACGCGACACACGCGAGAACATACAAGAATAGAAACCATTTTAATATTTTTTTTTAATTATGATGAATAAAAAAAAAATCCACTAACACGAACCCCTTACAAAAAAGGGGCACTGAACCGATGCTCTCCGATCCGCGAGAGAAGGAAAACAAAGAAACAGAAAAATCCGGGGGAAAAAAAAGAAAGAAAATAAGAAAATAAACGAGCAAGTGTCAAGTGAGACCCAAAACAAAAAGCAGATCCAGAGCAAGTAATAATAATAATAATAATGGTATTCAAAAACGCTGAATCTTGTGCAGAGACAAATATAAGCGCTTTCGCACCAGTCATTCACACGCATGCATAAGTCTAAAACTTGAGAAACTGAAGACAAGGAAGAAGCAGGGAAGGGAGGCTGTTTTGGGAAGAGGTGGGTTTTAAGGCCAGACTTGAAAGAGCTGAGTGAGGAGAGTTGACGAAGCGAAAGAGGAAGTCCATTCCAATTGCAAGGTCCAGAGACAGAGAAAGAACGGCGGCCAACAGTCGAGTGTTTGAATCTGGGTATGCGTAAACATAGTGGATCCGAAGCCAATCGTAGTGAGCGAGATGGAGTGTAGAGGTGAAAGCAGCCACAGAGATAGGAAGGGGCAGATTTGTGAATACATCTATAACATAGAGCGCTGATCTTGTACCTTATTCTGTGTGAGACAGGGAGCCAGTGGAGATGTCAACTTCCAGAGCAAATCGAGGAAGATAACAAAAGGAAATGAGTGAGACTCAAGGGAGACCAAAAAAAAAATCAGGAAGAGTCAAGGGAAACAAAAAAAGAGGAAGAGTCAAGGGAGCAAAAAAAAAAAAAAAAAGAGGAAGAGTCAAGGGAGGCAAAAAACGAGGAAGGATCAAGGGAGACAAAAAAAAACCAAGAAGAGTCAAGGGAAACAAAAAAAGAGGAAGAGTCAAGGGAGACAAAAAAAGAGGAAGGGTCAAGGGAGACAAAAAAAGGGGAAGTGTTAAGGGAGACAAAAAAATCAGGAAGAGTCAAGGGAGGCAAAAAATAGGAAGAGTCAAAGGAGACAAAAAAGAGGAAGAGTCAGATTTTTTTTTTTTTAAAGAGGAAGAGTCAAGGGAGACAAAAAGAGGAAGAGTCAAGGGAGACCAAAAAAGAGGAAGGGTCAAGGGAGACAAAAAGAGGAAGAGTCAAGGGAGACCAAAAAAGAGGAAGAGTCAAGGGAAACAAAAAAAAGAGGAAGAGTCAAGGGAGACAAAAAAAGAGGAAGGATCTAGGGAGACAAAAAAATCAGGAAGAGTCAAGGGAGACAAAAAAAGAGGAAGAGTCAGATTTAATAATTTTTTTTAAAAAAAGGAAGAGTCAAGGGAGATTAAAAAAAAAAAGGAAGAGTCAAGGGAGACCAAAAAAGAGGAAGAGTCAAGGCAGACCAAAAAAAAGAGGAAGAGTCAAGGGAGACAAAAAAAACGAGTAAGAGTCAAGGGAGACAAAAAAAAAGAGGAAGAGTCAAGGTACACATTGAGACCAAACCGAACCAAAACCAAACCCAAGTAATGGTCAGAAGGAGACAATAATCACTCGCCTGTCCAACGGAATGAATGACAAGTGAGTACGTCCAGCTGCTGGCTTTTCCTTCCTCCTTTCTTATGCCTCCGTGCACCCTTACCCTCACCCCTACCCCGACCCCACGAACCCACGACCCCCCGACCTCCCGACCGTCGCTTTTCTCCTATGACCCCCACACACCCCACACACACCCACCCACCTCCTCTACAACCTTAATGCATTTCCTCCTACCACAAATTCCACCACCACCACCTCCACTACACACACACACACACACACACACACCATCACCAATACCACCACACGCACGCACGCGCGCACTCACGCACGCGCACGCACACACACACACACCACCACCCACCACCCACCCACCCACACACACACACACACCACCACCACCACCACCACCACCAGCCCCTGCCGTCATCAATAAGTGAAATCGTGTTTCAGTTGTCTCCTCAACCATCTTGCCCTCACGTGTCTGTGGTGTGTGGGCGAGGGTGAGTGGGTATGTGGGTGTGAGGGGGGGGGGGTTTGTGCAGGGTGGGATGTGGAGGAGGGGTTGAGGGTCTTGTGTGTGTGTATGTCATCTGTGTGTGTGTGTGTGACAGAGAGAGAGGGGGGGAGAGAGAGAGAGAGAGGGAGACAGTGAAAAGACAGGCTTTTAAGACGAAGAGTCTTTTTAATTCATGCGAAGGCCCAGCATCTGCAGCCGTATTTTTCACAGCAGATGCTGTGTAGTGTATATGGATCTGTCCGCACGCCGCAACACTTCCTTGAAACTGAAACTGAAATTTGTGTGTGTGTGTGTGTGTTTGATGTGGGCGTTTGTGTGTGTGTATGTGTGTGTGTGTGCGTGTATGTAGTGTGTGTGCGTGTAGTGTGTGGGTGTGTATTTGATGTGGGCGTATATGTGTGTGAGTATGTGTGTGTGTAGTGTGTGTGTGTGTGTGGCTGTGTGTTTGATGTGGGTGTATATGTGTGTGAGTATGTGTGTGTGTAGTGTGTGTTTGATGTGTGTGTGTGTGTTTGATGTGTGTGTGTGTTTGATGTGGGCGCACGTGTGTGTGTGTGTATGTATGTGTGTGTGTGTGTGTGTTTGATGTGGGCGTATGTGTATGAGTATATGTGTGTGTGTGTGTGTGTGTGTGTGTGTAGTGTGTGTGTGTAGTGTGTGTGTGTATGTGTTTGATGTGTGTGTGTGTGTGTGTGTGTGTGTGTAGTGTGTGTGTGTGTGTGCGTGTGTGTTTGATGTGTGTGTGTGTGTGTGTGTGTGTGTGTGTGTGTGTGTGTCCCTTGTGGCTTGTGGTGTTGAGAGACAAGAGGTCAACGCCTGACCACGTCCATCACTTACGGACCAGCTGGGGCTGACTTCAGCATTGTTCTGGTCGGATGGCTGGTTTTGTATCAAGTCCATTGTCATGAACATCGGTTTATATTTTCTTATTGTGGCGTGCGTGTGTGTGTGTGTGTGTGTGTGTGTGTGTGTGTGTGTGTGTGTGTGTGTGTGTGTGTGCGCATTTGTGTATGTGTATACATAGTGCATGTGCGTGTGTACATACGTGTGTGTGTGTGCATGTGCGCGCATGTGTGTGCGCGCGCGCGCGTGTGTGTGTGTCTGTCTGTATATATGTGTGTATGTGTGGTGATGTGTGAATGTCAGTCTGCGTGTGTATGTTTGTTTGTTTGTGTGTGTGTGTGTGTGTGTGCGTGTGTGTGTGTGTGTGTGTGTGTGTGTGTGTGTGTGTGTGTGTGTGTGTGTGTGTCTGTCTGTGTTGCATGTATGCGATGCGATGTCACCGGCTATCTCTATGGGCATTATCCCTGTATGGTTCTATGGACACATGGCTATCTCTATGGGCATTATCCCTGTATGGTTCTATGGACACATGGCTATCTCTATGGGCATTATCCCTATAGGGTTCTATGGACACATGGCTATCCCTATGGGCATTATCCATGTAGGGTTCTATGGACACACGGGGTATCTCTATGGGCGTTATCCCAATAGGGTTCTATGGGCACACGGCTATCTCTGTGGGCATTATCCCAATAGGGTTCTATGGACACATGGCTATCTCTATGGGCATTATCCCAAAAGGGTTCTATG
>NC_134884.1:19902904-19912904 GCF_041734735.1 Babylonia areolata
ATGAACGGACGAACGAAAGAACGAAAGAAAGAAAGAAAGAAATGGTTGTGAAACTTTACTTTAAACTAATACTGGCTACATCTCACTCAACCCTGGGGCTAACCAGCGCGTTCGGTTCAGGCGATGGTCAGTCATCTGTTCCTCAATAAACACAATAGATGCAGCGTAGCTTCTATGGATAAACCCTTACGCTTTGACACCTTGCAACTGAAACCTGAAACTGAAACTTTTTCCACGAGAGAGAGAGAGACAGAGAGAGACACAGACAGACAGACAGAGAGGAATGTCATTTTCCATCCTTTGACACTTTGGTCCCCTCGACTTACAAACAAGCAAACAAATGCAACAACAAAATAGTACTTCGAAACTGACAATTTCTTAAAGGCAAAATGAAGCGAGTAGGGTTCTTTCAATATCAACACAATGCTATAATTATGAAACCTCAAGAGAGTATGTAGACAACACTTGTAGATTCAATAAACTTAGTCAAAGCTTAAATGACTTCTTTGTTTTTTTTGAGCATATTACACCAACAACAAATGTTAACAAGGCCTTCAAGACTCACTTGTGATACACTTTTTTTTTTAATCCAAGCTTTTTATGTATTGAGTATAATTTCAAAATGTAATGTTAAAGATGAGAAAGATCAGTTTAAAGCAAATTAAGTTCCCTAGCATTAATTACGGAGTAATTTCCCTTTTTTACAACTGCACCAAAACGTTTGCAAAATAAATAAAACTTCCATGCTTAGCAAAAGAAGTTACTGTTTGAACAAAAAATGATAATAATGACTGCTCTTGTTGTTGGGTCGAATATCAGATCAAAGTGTCAAGTTTAGAGAATACAAAAAATATAAATATAACAGTAAATGCAGTTTGCATATAATTAGGCTTCATTATTTATTTTTTTGCGCCCATCCCAGAGATGCAATATTGTTTTAAACAAGATGACTGGAAAGAACTGAATTTTTCCTATTTTTATGCCTAATTTGGTGTCAACTGACAAAGTATTTGCAGAGAAAATGTCAATGTTAAAGTTTACCACGGACACACACACACACACACACACACACACACACACACACACACACACACACACACACACACACACACACACACACACACACACACACAACCGAACACCGGGTTAAAACATAGACTCGCTTTGTTTACACAAGTGAGTCAAAAACGAATTCAAAGACAGATGTTTTCAGAAACATACCTTTTTCGCATTCGCTCATGAATACTTGGAACATTCCAATATAAAATGGAACTCATCCCCTATCACAGATTATGCTACAAACCTTACATAACTGAAACTCTCGTGATATTCCATTGCGTCTCCCTGTTTCTATTTCCAATGTATGATTACGAATTCGAACTTTGAAGAAGCTAACAACGTAATTATGAGGCATTTGACATGTATTTTTCCCTTCCAAAACCACTTTTGAAACGTCGATAAAACAAACATTTATCATTCGCCTCCAGAGCATGTCTCCACAGATTTTGAAAATTATCTTTCAGCGCTATGTTGGTATTCTCGTAGAAGATTCACTCTCTAAGAAAGACCAAGCTTTCCAAACACAGCCATACCCCGTTTCTATTAAAATTAAAAACTTTGTCTGATATTACTCATCCATTTTGAAGAATAAATACCATTCCTACATAAATTGCACACACACACACACACACACACACACACACACACACACACAAATTAAATAAACAAAAAAGCAAACAAACACAATAGCATAAATAGACAAAATACTAGCTAAATTAGATAAAAGTGAGTCAACATATACTTACAGAAGTTGTATGTGACAATTGTAAACGAAAACTTCCTGAACTTTTCGAAAAGTCAACGAAAGGCAATAAAATTCTAACTGACACGCAGAGACAGAGACACAGAGAGAGAGAGACAGAGGGAGACAGAGACAGAGACACAGAGAGCGAGACAGAGAGAGACAGAGCGACAGAGAGAGACTGAGAGAACACAAACAGGTCAGAAAAAGAGAAGTTGAAAACCCCGAGAAAGATAGCAATCACACCCACGGATCAACAGTCACCCTGTGCGCGTGCTTCACGTGCAAATCGCGTGCCTGTAATGTGACGGTGGCGGCAAGCCAGGCCACTCCGGGCCTGTCACGGAGGGCGGTGTTTTGGGGGTGCTGTCCCTTTTGTTTTGTGCAGATTACACTGTGTGTCAGATGTTCCGACATTGGCCTCACTAGTTAATAGAAAAACGTATTCGACAATGGGAAAAGAAAATGGTATCATGAGACAGAGACAGAGACGGAGGCAGAGACAGAGAGAAACTCATTAAATGTAAGGCCACCGACCTGTATACATGTGAATGCACGTTTTGTACACACACACACACACACACACACACACACACACACATATGAAAACCAAACCTTGAGTTGGATGAACAACGAAACTGAGAAAGAGAGAGAGACACACAGAGAGAGACAGAGAGAGACACACAGAGAGAGACACAGAGAGAGAGGGGGGGGGGGGGGGGAGGGAGGGAGATGTTTTATTCATTAAGGCCATGACCAAATTTGTAAATGTCATAACTGCTAGCGTTTATACAACCGTTTTCGCAGCTTAGTAACGAAATAAACCAAGACAATACTGTCTCTCTGAACTCAAAAGCTCTATACAGATACCATGCCAGGTTTTGGATAATACCATCATCAGTAGATGTCATCAATAAACAGTATCTAAACAAACATAGATATTCATAATACTTGTTCGGAATATATATATGTGTTTCAAACGGAGATCATTCAGGGCAGGACGACACTTCAACACAAAATTTTCTTCATCTTCAGGTGTTTCCTTGCACAAAGGACATAGCGTTACTGAATTATGTGCATTTTTATAGCGATACTGGTGCTTATTGATTCTGTAAAATACCAAATCTAAATCCAGTGAAAACAAAACGTAGGTGATGATCCAAATTAGATATAAGATAGTCTTAGTACTACTACTCTCTCTCTCTCTCTCTCTCTCTCTCTCTCTATCTATCTATCTATCTATCCATCTATGTATCTCTGTGTGTGTGTGTGTGTGTGTGTGTGTGTGTGTGTGTGTGTGTGTGTGTGTGTGTGTGTGTGACCTCTGCAACAGAGAGAGAGACTCAGGGTCAGATGTTTTATTCATTAAGGTCATGGCCCCTTTCTGAAGGGGTTGAATGCACGAACATGACAGACAGAGACGTATTCTAATTAGCACGTTAAGAACACATGCGCATCGTCTTTTTAATTCATGTCTTGCAGGGGTGAACAGAGGACTGCTTCACAATGCTCTCGTTTGTTGATGACAAGAAGACAATATTGCGGTAAGTCTAAATAAACATGGATCTGGAAGAGAGAGAGAGAAGGAGAACTCAGAACTCTGAACTCTGAACTCGAAACATTATTACTCGGGGATGGAGATTTGAAGCATTGCTTTCTTCTTCTTCTTCTTCTTCCATTCTGTCCTTTCCTTGAGAACTCCGCGATCACATAGAGAATATACAAATATATGAAAGAATAAGGGAAAAGACGGACAAACATACAATAGGACAGACAGACAAAAATACAGACAGACAGACAGTCAGTGACTGAAGGTCGAACATAATGATATACCAGAAAGTAATGGACACCGAGAGAACTAGCTGCTAATAGCAATAGAGAACAAGAGAGAGACTGACAGAGGTAGGAAGGGGGAGTCCTGGTGATTATCCGTGTGTGCCGGCGTTTCTCCTGCGGGCCTAATGATGCCAATGTGATGGTTTCCTGCCTCGCGAACTGCCTGGCATCTGGAGACAAGCAGATATTCTCTCTCTCTCTCTCTCTCTCTCTCTCTCTCTCTCTCTCTCCCGTCTGTCTCTCCCTCTCTCTGTCTTTCACATAATGTGTCTATCTGTCCATATCCCTATTACCCGTCGCCTTATTTGCTGTCTTTTATGTCTCTTACATCTGTGTTTAAAATTTTATCGTTACTTTTCTGTGTTAATTTCACTTGAATCATTATGTGTAGCATTCATGCTAGGGTTTTGTTGTTGTTTTTCCCTTGGTGTGTGTGTGTGTGTGTGCGCGCGCGCGCGTGTGTGGGTGTGTGTGTTACTCACTTCCGTTCCGTACTGATGTGAGCGATGTTGTGTCTCTCAGTTTGACGCTGTGTTATACTCGTACATTATACATGTGTTAAGTATTCAGTATAACTACATTTATGTGCGTACATGTTTGTGTGTCTCTCAGAACAACGGCAGATGTGTAAGTCGGCCAAAGTGCTAATATCTTCACCGTTGGAAAATAAAGATTCGTTCATTCATTCTCGCTTTCTCAGTCAGTAGCCAGATGGTCGTCTCTAAAGCTACAATGGGGAGGGGGTTGGGGCGGGGGGTGGGGGAAGAGTGCGTGATGATAAATGTATGTTGGTGTAGATGTGTGTGAATGTATGAGTGGTTGTGCGTCAGCGTGTGCGAGTGTGGATGAGCATATTTTGGTTCATTATTCATTGTTTGCTTTTGGATACGTGTTTCTATTTCAGACGAACAATTTTGGTCAATGCTTATAGGCACTATGTTTTGTAACCCCCTTGCCAAAAGGGTATCTTTGCCAATGGCAATAAAGTCAGTGTCTCTCTCTCTCTCTCTCTCTCTCTCTCTATATATATATATATATATATATATATATATATATATATATATACATGTGTGTGTGTGTGTGTGTGTGTGTGTGTGTGTAGCCAAGTGCTCAGCTGGCTTCTGACCGCAGTTCAACTCACAGCGCATGCCGTAAAGCGGACAACAGTTTCACTACAGTGACGGTGTCCCAACCGTTGACATGAGGAGGTAACTCCCGTGGCACAAGGCTATCAAAAATTCGAATTTGGGAATCAAGAGCTGTTAGGCTTCCGGGCGGTCAGTCTCCACACAGCATTGCTTTCTAACACATCGAGTGCTGCACACAGTCCACTGCCTAGCATTCTACTGCACTGCCTTCTTTATTCTCTTCTTCTTCTTCTTCTTCTTTACTTCTCATGATATTGTAATAAAACAACAGTAAACCCCTTTTTTGTGACTGGCCGTCTGTATTATGTCCCTGGGCAGAGCGCGGATCTTTTCTATCCTTTTGTCTTGAATCTCTTTAGGTCAGTAAATCAGTCGTTCTTTTGTACCGTCCCCTACTATATACCACTCGGGTTCATAGCACGGATATATATATATATATATATATATATATATATATATATGCCCCCTCTTTCTCTTTCTCTCTCTCTCTCTTTATCCGATGAATACCGTGCCCAAAAACGGGGGAGGGGGATGGGAGGGGGGGACTTGGTAAAGCTATCAAGAGAACCTATCAATTTACGTCAATGAAAAGGGGGGGGGGGGGGGGGAGGGGGGAGATTGCTTCAGTCTGCCAGACCCGGCAATTTGACCATACTCGCTCAGTCAGCCCCTGTAGTTTTTGTGTGCTTCACTTCGCACATTCGGATGAGACGACGGATAAACAAACTGGAGGTCACGTGTGAAGCATGCAGTCAGCGCACGTAAAAGAGCCTACAGCAACAACAACGAAAAAAAAAATAGAGACAGATATATATAGACAGATAGATAGATAGATGTAAGTTGCCTACTCTTCGATCACACCGCCACCATCAGTGGCCTTTGGAGAGTTTTTACTCTTTGTCCTGTTTAGCCTACCCGTCGTTCCCGTTTCGCCTATTCAGCCCCTCTCTGTCTCTCTCTCTCTCTCTCTCTCTCTCTCTCTCTCTCTCTCTCAAACACACACACACACACACACACACACACACACTTTTCACCCTCCACACATACACACACTTTTACCCCTCCCCCTCTCACAGCCCCTACCCCCACGGTTTTTTTTTTTTTTTTTTTTTTTTTTTTCCCTCCCCCCCTCCCCCCCCCCCCCCCCCCCCCCCGTCTAATATCACTTCAAGTGGAAAGACGTTAAACTGAAGACAACAACAACACACACACACACACACACGCACACACGCACCTCTCTCTCTCTCTCTCTCCCTCAAACACACACACACACACACACACACACACACACACACACACACACCTCTCTCTCTCTCTCTCTCTCTCTCTCTCTCTCTCTCTCTCTCTCTCTCTCAAGCGCGTTGGGTTTCGCTGCTGGTCAGGCATCTGGCTTAGCAGATGTAGTGTAGCGTACATGGATTTGTCCGAAAGCAGTGATACCTCCTGATACTGATGCTGATCTCTCTCTCTCTCTCTCTCTCTCTCTCTCTCTCTCTCCCTCTCTCTCTCTCTCCCCCTCACACACACACACACACACACAACACACACACACATACACACACACATACTCAGTGTACACGACTGTGTGCACACAGGCGAACTGGGGGCGGGGGGGGGATTGTGGGGGGGGTGGGGAGGAGAGGGGGGGGGCGAATAAGCGAATGCGGATCAGCATGTTGGTGAAAGGCCAACAACAATCGGGAACTGGCGAATCGGGATGACCCCAGTGCGGAGACGCACGTGCCAGATAAACGCAGCATCCATCCACCACCCCCACCTCAGGTCGGTCCCCACCATCCCCACTTCAGTTCCACCCGCCCGCTGGAGGGTGACGGGAAGGTGAAGGTGAGGGGCTGAGGGCTTCGGGGGGGGGGGGGAGGGGAAGTGGGGGGAGGGGCGGGTCCGGGGGGAAGGGGGGTTGCGGTGGGGGGGGGGGAGCCTTGACGTATAACACCAGTTTGACAAAAGTCTTAAAAGACTTCGGCCTCAACAGTCATGGGTCTCTACCACTGCCACCAGTCACTCCCCTCATGTTTACGTTTGATTGTGTCTTATAAACTTGAAGGTTTTGTGACAATAAAAAAAATATATTCTGTTCCATTCTATTATATTTCATTTTATTCTATTCTCCCCTTTCCGTTAATGTCCCTTTGCGTATGGAGCCCGTTCAAGTTCATCATCACCATCATCATCATCTTAATTGTCATTTCATTTCTAACAGATCATTATCGTTACCACTACCGTTATTGATTAATTATTGACAACGAAAATGATAGCTACATTACTTCCAGAACAACAACAAGAAAAGAAAGAACAAAAAGAAAGAAAGAAAAGGAGAGAAAGGATATGGTTTCGGCCTGAGTATCAACGACAAAAGGCCAAAGTTTTCACACCCATGTCCCAAACATCAAAGATTTTCGAAAATTCTCACGGCGCTATTCGACGCTTCGCGCAAAATAAATTCATAAATAAAATAGAAGAAGAAGAAGAAGAAAAAGAAGAAGAACGATAATCGTCAGCTTCCAACCCTCAACACCCCCTTGTCTGGCCCCAAGGCCTTATAAAAGCAGGTCACCGCTGTATCCTTGGGTGAAGGAGCAGCAACATCAAACATCAAACATCAAACATCAACAACAGCATCAGCAGTGTCAGCAGCAACAGCAGCAGAAACAGCTACAGCGACAGGTGCGGCAGCAGGGACATGATCAAACATTTAACCTGCACGCGGCATGGGAGAGGCGTTCGCACTCCACCCCTCGCGGCCGCTGGCTAATTAGTTGTGACAGCGCTGTATCGATCGATCTTCCCCCCCCCCCCCCCCCCCCCCTCTCTCCCCCCCCTCTCCCCCCCCCCCCCCCCCCCCCCCCGCCCCCCCAAACCCCCTACTCCCCTGACCCCCCATCCTCACACACACACACACACACACACACACACACACACATAAGACAGTTAATTCCAAAAGATGTAATCGATGACTTTTCTTCCAATATTTCATTAGCCACTGAAAAGATTTTGAATGATTATTCATTGCTTAGAATGTTTTCAGAAATTTTAAACTCCAGTCCAGTTGGTATCCTCCTTTGATGTATTACAATTAATGTTGTTATTTATATTTACATTGTTGTAGGTTAATACTTGTTGATATGCATATACATATTCTCCCCCCTCCCCCCTCCCCCCATGACATCTCATTCAATACACACCACAATCTCTTTAGACTTTTTCTTATAATAATCTACCTTTCCTCTGATACATAACATGAACACTTTTTTACACTAATATTCACATGCACTCCCTTTCCTTTATCCACTACTTGACTCCTTTCCGTCTAAAACCACTTCTAGTGAATAGACGTTAAACTGAAGATAAAACACACACACACACACACACACACACACACACACACACACACACACACACACACACACATTGCCTGCTTGTTCATCTGCAGCCCCTCCCCCAACCACTCCCACTCTCAAACTCTGCACTCCCTCTCCCCCCCCCCTCCCCAAGTCCCCAACTCCCCACCAACAAGAAAGAGAGAAAGTGGAGAGAGGGAGAGAGAGTAGTGGGGAGAAAGAGAGAGAGGAGTGGTGGGGTGAGAGTGAAAGAGACAAAGAGAGAGAAAGAGGGAGACCCGTGAGAGAGAGAGAGAGAGAGAGAGAGAGAGAGAGAGAGACCCATGAGAGAGAGAGAGAGGGAGGGAGGGAGAGAGAGAGAGACTGAACACTGAACACTGAAATGTTTAATGTCAATAGCTGTAAAGCTCTAGTGACATTGTAGTTGCAAATCAGAATAAAAAGGGTGCAAAAAAAAAAAAACAGATAAAAACGAAACATAAATGAAAAACTGAATTGAAGCAAAATAATCAAATAAGGAATAAGCGACACTTTGGCATGAGAGATAATGTGTGTGGGGGGGGGGGGGGAGAAAGGGAGAGAGACCCGTGGGAGAGACAGAGAAGAGAGAGAGAAGTGGGGAGAGAGACAGGGAGAGATAGAGACCTGTGATGTAATAATCACTGTGACGGTGTTTGTCCCTTGTCCATAGATATGGGCGGGTCGAGGACAGCCTTCTTTTTCCCCTCATCACGTGATGAAATAAGTGTGTTTTTTAAAACTTATAAAAAAAAAAAAAAACCGTTACGCAGAGCCGAGTTTTAAATACCTTGTGGCTTACGCAATGACGCTGGGCTGTGTTCGCAAAACCCACTGTTTGCGAAGAGTCCTGTATGTGTCAGTGGTCGTAAAACCGACTGTTAGCGAAGAGGTCCTGAATGTTTGTGGTTGTCATACCCTCTGTTTAGCGAAGAGGCAGAAGCAGCAGCTGCAGAAGAACAGGCTCGGTTCTGCAATGGGAGAAGCACCAACAGAACAGGTTTTCAACCTTCATGCTCCGCGCCGCGCGAGAAATGTAGCCAACACTAACAAAACATCAACCACGTCTTCGCTGACTTAAAGAATGCATTTGACTTGAGTGTTGGCATAATACACTGTGGGCAATCATGAAGAAATTTTACGTGGGGCAAAAGCTGCTCAACACCATAAAATAGGCGAATAGGAAAATAGGCGAAACTGGAATGGTGGGTAGTAGGCCAAGCAGGACAAAGGCTCAAGACTCGGTCTAATATCATCATCTTAGATGAACAGACTATAAATAGATAAACGAACGACTCAAGACTCTCAAGAGGTCATTCATGGTGGCTGAACCCACTGATCTAGAAGTCTGTTTTCAGATCAGTGGGGCTGCACCGTACAAAAAGTGGGTGAATCGGGAATCGGTGAAAGAACTGGACCTGCCTCGCCTCGTTACGAGACCCTCTTCCTCCTCCTCTCCATGTCTGTGGTCCCCGCCACGTGGTCGCCACCGTGTAAAAAACTACACAGGGTTCGCAGAAAGTGAAGGACCTCTTGGGAACTTTCACAGCTTTCTTTATGGGGGGGTTGGAGGGGGGGGTGGGGGGCGGGGGCATGGAAGAATGCTGCTTGACCCTCGGCAGACAGAGCTAGGGATGCGTGGCATGAAGCGATCTTTGCAGCACTAAGTTCGCTTAGGAGTTAAGAATGTTCCCAAGTGTAAGGAAGTTACTGTGGAGTTAAGAACATTCTTAACGAATGTTCCCGTGTATGGAATTTATTGTTGAGTCAGGACCATTCTTAACGAATGTTCCCATGTGTATGGAATTTATTGTTGAGTTAGGACCATTCTTAACGAA
>NC_134884.1:19917904-19922904 GCF_041734735.1 Babylonia areolata
AGAGAGCGAGAGGTATTGGATTGAATCGATTTTATTTTCTGAGGGTAAAAGAGTGAACAAGACAATGCTTTTATTTTTCTTTTCTTTTCTTTTTTTTTTTTTTTTTTTTAAATAACAGCTCTCGAAGGGACAACAGTAAAATAAAACAAAAGGGGGAAAAACCATTATAACAAACACAACAGGCACATTATCATCGTGGTTACGTGAATGCCGGATAATTTGGCATTGACAACACTGCACAGCTAGAGGAGAATGAGAGGAGAGAGAGAATTGAAGGGGGAGAGAGAGGGGGGGGGAGACAAAGGGGTGGGGGGGGAACTGAAGAGAGAGGACAAGACATGAACACAGATTACATAGAAAGATAATGTTCAACCAACAGAAATGTGAATTAGAATAAGCATACACATGTTACAAAAACTAATAATAATATCTAAGATAATAATAATAATAATAGTAACGCCATTTGAACAGTTGTTGTGGGCTAAGTTGGCCTTTGGGAACCATCCCGACGCCGACGGTCCCAAAAACCTCTTGGCCGAGAGAGTGGGGATGTAACTTGGGCAAGACACTCTCCACTATAATCAAATTCTAGCCCAAATAGTCGGAACAGCAGTTGCCTCCTCTGCTGTTCTGATGGTCATAGTCGGACACGACTGACTATCATATATATATATAGCAACAATAAAGAGTTTTGAGACAGAGGCGGAGATAGAGAAGATATAAAGATGAATACAGAGAGAGAGAGACAGACAGACAGACAGACAGACGGATGGATGGACAGACAGACGGACGGACGAACGGACAGACAGAGACAGAGACAGACAGAGAAGTAAAGTGCTGTGTCTCACACCCAGACTTCGCACAAAAGGGACATAATCAGAAAGGACAAGTACACTGACGTCAAAGAATGCACACAGAAACGGAATCATCTCCAACTCGCACGATCGCTCAAGTTTTTGTTTGTTTGTTTGTTTTTTGTCTTGGGGTTGTTTTGTTTTTTGTTGTTTTTTGTTTGTTTGTTTGTTGTTTGTTGCTTTTTTTGTTTGTTTGTTTTAATCAACTTGGTCAAGGTGGACACATTTTCATCATGTGTAACAGTGAAAATTTTTAACATATAATAGACTTTATACTTAGCATCAGCATAGACTTATGGACATTGCTTAGCGAACGTAATATGAAAAGAACACAATCCATACATTGTTTTCTAGAAGAAAAAAAACATATGGAGTATCTTATTTCCTCTAGTTTTTCATACATGACTATATAAAGCCCCCTTCAGAAAGGGCAATTACACTGACGCCAAAGAACGCAAACAGAAACGGAATCATGTCCAGCTCGCACGATCGCTCAAGTTAGTGTCAAAGTAAAGTACTGTTTGTATATTACATACAAGACCTAGATAACGAACCAACACATAGTAAAACAAGAGAGGCAAGGCCTTCAAGACTCACTTGTGATACACTTTTTTTTTTAAATCTAATCGTTAAAATGTGTTCTGTATTTGTTATTATAAAGCTTCGAGTTAAAAGAAAAAGAAAAAAAAAGAAAAAGTCCTTAAGGCAGATTCGAACCCCGCGTGTTCGGATGAGAAGAAACTGTCTTATCCACTACACTATTGTGGCTCCTTATCTGACGTTCAAAAATATAATATTTAAACATGCTTTTTTAAAAGGGCGATAAATCGATTCCGGTATTCGCAGTGAAAACGCTGCTTAAATCATATTATTCTGGTGTATCTTGGACATTCAAAAAAATCTTAGGCAATTAAAAATTCATTTTAAGTCCGCGGTAAAGGAGACGTGGCTATCGCCGCAATCACACTGCAACATTTATCCGTTTTCTCTGGATCTAGATAGATGTACAAGTATAGTTACACCCGGTTGACATGGTCGATTCAATTTCTCTTTTATGTTCATTCTAGTTTTATAGTTTTAAAGTTGATATGAAAATTGAGTATTTTGTTACACTAATAGCATAAGTAGCCAAGTACAAGTATTTCTAAACGTCGTATGAAGTGAAAAGGATTTCAGTTTGAGCAAAGTCAAGACTGGAATTTTTTTTCATCAATTCAAGGGTATTAACTCTCATGGTTTATTAATTTTAACTGAGAATTCCGACTGATTCTATGGATATTTTTATGGCAGTTTGGGGCATAATCCAGTAAGTGATGAGGCGTTCACAAATCTTTCTCTGAATAAATATTTAATAGTCTCCTTCTCCAACTTTCCATCACATGTTATCATGTCAACAATTTGAAACAAAATGGCGTCGTTCGCGTTCGCGAAGAATATGAGCACGCGCTTTGAATATGTATAAATATGTGTACGCAACTGATTTTTGCCCATGACCTTCAGGGCTCAGCCAATAGATCTGTAAAGTCCACTCGTCGTACTGATTTTAGTATTTTCCGAAAAAGACCACTTGGGCGAATGAACATAGTGAAAGCCCTGTACACTGAGAGCAAAACACACAAGCTTTTTATGTAATGAGTATAATTTCAAAATGTAGTGTTTAAGATGTGAAAGATCAATTTAAAGCAAATTAAACCCCCTAGCATTAATTACAGATTATTTTCCCTTTTTTACTATCTGCACCAAAGACATGCAAAATAAATATAACTTCTATGCTTAGCAAAAGAAGTTCCTGTTTGAACAAAAAATGATAAAAATGACTGCTCTTGTTGTTGTGTCAGAATATCAGATCAGAGTGCCAAGTTTAAAGAATAAAAAAAATATAAATATAACAGTAAATTCAGTTTGCATATAATTAGGCTTCTTTTTATATTTTTGTGCCCATCCCAGAGGTGCAATATTGTTTTAAACAAGATGACTGGAAATAACTGAATTTTTCCTATTTTTATGCCAAATTTGATGTTAGCTGACAAAGTACTTGCAGAGAAAATGGTAATGTTAAAGTTTACCACGGACAAACACAGAGAGAGAGAGAGAGAGAGAGAGAGAGAGAGACAACCGGACACCGGCTTAAAACACAGACTCACTTTGTTTACACAAGTGAGTCAAAACAAATTGTGATGGAATTTTGTCACAGCACCTTCGTCCATCATGATGTCACAAATTATGTAATTGAATTAGAGCACCTTCAACTAAAGTATACTATTTTCCGTGCTATCCGTGTTGTCAAACAGGCCCACCTCTTACAGAACATGAAAAAAAAAAATCAATATAAGCAAGCAATCTGTTTAGATACTTTCGAATAGAAACTCTAAAGCCATTAATCATGACTAGCAATCTGTTTTGATCTTTCTAATAAGACATCTGCATTAAGATATGACGAGCAGTCTAGTCCGGGATTTTAAACTCTTCCCTCTACCAGGCCCTGACAGGTGGTCTGGGTGCTTGTCGTTCGGATGAGAAGATAAACCGAGGTCCCGTCTGCAGCATGCACTTAGCGCACGTAAAAGATCCCACGGCAACAAAAGGAGTGTCCCTGGCAAAACTCTGTTTAAAAAAAAATCCACTTCAATATGACAACAACGACAACAACAACAACAACAACAACAAATGCAGGCAGAAAAAATACAAACAATAACAACAACAAAAAATGGGTGGCGCTCTCAGTGTACCGACGCGCTCTCCCTGGGGGAGAGCAGCCCGAATTTCACACAGAGAAATCTGTTGTGACAAAATGAGTAATACAATATATTACGATACGATACGATACAATACGATACGGTACGATGCGATACGATACGATCCTCTGTCGAGGAAGTCTACGAACAAACTATATGAAAACAATATTGAAGGTGAGATACTCTCAGTTTTTCGCTTCTTCTTCTTCTGTCCCACAACCTCTGGCATTGCTCCAAGATGTTTCTATCTGACCCTGAAGACTCACAACAGCATCTGTTATTCCGCGCTACTGCTGACGTCATTGTTGTTGTCGTTTGGGTGTTGTTGGTGCGTGCGCTTGTGTGTGTGTGTGTGTGTGTCTGTCTGTCTGTCTGTCAGTCTATCTGTCTGTCTGTCTGTGTGTGTCTGTCTGTGTCTGTGAGTGAGTGAGTGTGCATGTTGGGTTTGTGTGTGTGTGTGTGTGTGCGTGTTTCTCTGTGTGTGTGTGTGTGTGTGTGTGTGTGTGCGAGTCTGCATGTCGGTGTGAGAGAGAGAGAGAGAGACCCACCCACCCCCACTTCCGCTCCAAAAAAACAAAAAAAGCAAGAGAGGCAAGGCCTTCAAGACTCACTTGTGATACACTTTTTTTTTTTAAATCCAAGCTTTTTATGTATTCAGTATAATTTCAAAATGTAATGTTTAAGATGAGAAAGATCAGTTTAAAGCAAATTAAGTCCCCTAGCATTAATTACAGAGTAATTTCCCTTTTTTTACTATCTGCACCAAAACGTTTGCAAAATAAATAAAACTTCCATGCTTAGCAAAAGAAGTTCCTGTTTGAACAAAAAATGATAAAAATGACTGCTCTTGTTGTTGGGTCAGAATATCACATCAAAGTGCCAAGCTTAGAGAATAAAAAAAAATATATAAATATAACAGTAAATTCAGTTTGCATATAATTCGGCTTCATTTTTTTTTTTTTTTGGTGCCCATCCCAGAGGTGCAATATTGTTTTAAACAAGATGACTGGAAAGAACTGAATTTTTCCTATTTTTATGCCCAATTTGGTGTCAACTGACAAAGTATTTGCAGAGAAAATGTCAATGTTAATGTTTACCACGGACACACACACACACACACAGACAACAGAACACCGGGTTAAAACATCGACTCACTTTGTTTACACAAGTGAGTCAAAAATGAAAACAGCAATAAACCTTTGATATTACTACTAAAGAAACCAAAAGCATTATTTTAGAACAGAATCTGTCTGGGCTTCATCACCTTTTTTTTTTTTTTTTTTTTTTTTTTTGCGTGTGTTTGTTCGTTCGTTTGTGTGTGTGTGTGTGTGTGTATCTGTGTCTGTTTGTCTGTCTGTCTGTCAGCTCATATCACAGAATGACATAAGTTTACAGTTTGGCCAACAGCAAA
>NC_134884.1:19927904-19935404 GCF_041734735.1 Babylonia areolata
CTCTTTCGCTTCGTCTCCACAAGTCTCCACACGGCTCAGCTCTTCGTTCAAGTCTGGCCTTTAAACCCACCTCTTCCCAAATTCGCCTCCCTCTTCCTTGTCTTCAGTTTCTCCAGTTTTGGAGTTATGCATGCGTGTGAATGACTGGTGCGAAAGCGCTTTGATTTGTCTCTGCACAAGATTCAGCGGTATATAAATACCTTTTTTTTTTCTTTTTCTTTTTTCCTTTTTTTTAATTTCCCACAGACACAACCCGACCACTCCGAAAGGGCGCCTTTGAACCCTGCAGGTCAATGCTGAGCACTGACATCAGACGTCTCAGTGTCCAACTCCTAAACCGACTGATCACATGTGGCGGCACTACAAGTAATGTACGACGGAAACCCGACACGGGTGTAAGTATATAATGATCAGGCGAAAGAACACAATGCCTAGGATGTACTGCCTCAGGTGCTGTGCCTGTAATACTCTGTGTGTGTGTGTGTGTGTGTGTGTGTGTGTGTGTGTGTGTGTGCGTCTGTGTGTGTGTGTAGCATGGAACACAGACACACACACACACACACACACACACACACACACACACTGAGCTGAGGAACGTTAAGTGTGTGTGTGTGTGTGTGTGTGTGCGTACGTGTGTGTGTGCGTGTGTGTGTGTAGCATGGAACACAGACACACACAGAAACACACGCACACACAGACACACACACACACACACACACTTACCGTTCCTCGGCTCAATATGTGTGTGTGTGTGTGTGTGTGTGTGTGTGTGTCTGTCTGTCTGTCTGTCTGTCTGTGTGTCGTTCCTCGGCTCAATATGTGTGTGTGTGTGTGTGTGTGTGTGTGTGTGTGTGTGTGTGTGTGTGTGTGTGTGTGTGTTAACGCGGTGAATAGCAGTGCTGACAAGTATGCCTGTTGATAAGGGGGGTCTTGGGGGACAACGGGGTAGGGAGGGATATAATTACAAACAGATCTGTGGGCGCTTCAAAGCGTTGTGGCCGTCACTAATGTTGTCTCTTCCCTCCAGTGTTTTTTGCCCCCAGGACTTTTTTTTTTCCCCATGCGACGCTTTTTGCATCAGGTAATCATATTGAAATGTGCAGTCTGTCTGTCCATGCCTCTGTCCGCTGTCCATATCTGCCTTGTCTGTCTGTCTGTCTCTCTCTCTCTCTCTCTCTCTCTCTCTCTCTCTCTCTCTCTTCGTTGTTTTCTCCGTTGGGTCTTAAGTTTGTTGGGTTTTTTCGTTTCGTTTTGTTTTTGTTTGTTTGTTTGTTTTGTTGGTTTTTATTGTTTGTTTTTTCCTTATAGTTTTTTTTTTATATACGCGCGCGTGTGTGTGTGTGTGTGTGTGTGTGTGTGTGTGTGTGTGTTTCATGATTTTTTTTGTGTGTGGAATGGCTGTGAATGGTGGAATAATGGTGTATTTCGTTTGTGTTTTGATTCTTTTCCCTTTTTTTCCTCATTTTCGCTTCTTTAGCTTTATTCCCTTTTTAGGGCGAGGGCTGGATGTAAAAAAAAAAAAAAAAGCATGTTACTTCCTTATCTATTACCCTCGATAATAAAGATTTTGTCTTGTCCTCTCTCTCTCTCTCTCTCTCTCTCTCTCTCTCTCTCTCTCTCTCTTTCTCCCTGTCTCACTCTCCCCATGAAGGATTAGGCCAGTACAAATGCTTAAAAACCCCTAGTTGCAATCAGGCTGTTTAAACCTGCAATAATGGCAAACACATATACACAAGAAAGGAGAATTTGTGTTTATATCAAAACTAATAATCTGAAATGGCTGGTGTCGATTCACTTGACTGTTGTTGGTGTTTTGTTGTTGTTGTTTTGCTGTTGGTGATTTAATTTTTAACCCAGTGATCCAAAATCAGAAGGGGGTAGTTCTCTGAAGTCTCTGGCACCGGCGGTGCTGGGGTTCGAGTGCAGTGCTGTGCTGCCAGGCGACCGACCTCATTCCGTCACGAGTGCCGGAGGGAGAAGACAGCTCGGTCGGTGAGGGGAAACTGGGTCCTGGGGAACAACCTGTCACATCACTATCGTCAGGGCTTCGTTCTGCACTTCTGCTGCTTCTGACTTCTTCTGCTTCTCCTTCTGCTTCTGCTTCTTCTTCTTCTTTTTCTTTTTCTTCTCAAGTTCTTCTTGTTCTGATTTCTTCTTCTTCTTCTGGTTCTTGTTCTTCTTCTTCTGGTTCTTCTTCTTCTTCTTCTTCTTCTTCTGCTTCTTCTGGTTCTTCTTCTTCTTCATCTGCTTCTGCTTCTTCTGGTTCTGAATTTTTTCTTCTTCTTCTTCTTCTGGTTCTGAATTCTCTTCTTCTTCTTCTTCTTCTTCTTCTTCTTCTTCTTCTTCTTCTTCTTCTGTTTCTGAATTCCTCTTCTTCTTCCTCTTCTTCTTCTTCTGCTTCTGAATTATTATTCTTCTTCTGATTCACCCAGTGATACAAAATCAGAAGGGGGTAATTCTCTGAAGTCTCTGGCACCGGCGGTGCTGGGGTGCGAGTGCAGTGCTGTGCTGCCAGGCGACCGACCTCATTCCGTCACGAGTGCCGGAGGGAGAAGACAGCTCGGTCGGTGAGGGGAATCTGGGTCCTGGGGAACAGCCTATCACATCACTATCGTCAGGGCTTCGTTCTGCACTTCTGCTGCTTCTGACTTCTTCTTCTGCTTCTTCTGCTTCTGCTTCTTCTTCTTGTTCTGCTTCTGCTTCTTTTTCTTCTTCTTCTTCTGGTTCTGAATTCTTCTTCTTCTTCTTCGGCTTTTGCTTCTTCTGGTTCTGAATTTTTCTTCTTCTTCTTCTTCTGGTTCTGAATTCTTTTCTTCTTCTTCTTCTTCTTCTTCTTCTTCTTCTTCTTCTTCTTCTTCCTCTTCTTCTTCCTCTTCTTCTTAATTCCTCTTCTTCTTCTTCCTCTTCTTTTTCTTCTGCTTCTGAATTATTATTCTTCTTTTGATTCACCCAGTGATCCAAAATCAGAAGGGGGTAGTTCTCTGAAGTCTCTGGCACCGGCGGTACTGGAGTATGAGTGCTGTGCTGTGCTGCCAGGCGACCGACCTCATTCCGTCACGAGTGCCGGAGGGAGAAGACAGCTCGGGCGGTGAGGGGAAACTGGGTCCTGGGGAACAACCTATCACATCACTATCGTCAGGGCTTCGTTCTGCACTTCTGCTGCTTCTGACTTCTTCTTCTTGTTCTGCTTCTTCTTCTTGTTCTGATTTCTTCTTCTTCTTCTTATTCTGCTTCTGGTTCAGAATTCTTCTTCTTCTTCTTCTTCTTCTTCTTCTTCTGCTTCTGAATTCTTCTGCTTCTTCTGGTTCTTCTTCTTCTTCTTCCTCTTCTTATTCTTCTTCTGGTTCTGAATTCTTCTTCTTCTTCTTCTGAATTCTTCTTCTGAATTCTTCTTCTTCTGAATTCTTCTTCTTCTGGTTCTGAATTCTTCTTCTTCTTCTTCTGAATTCTTCTTCTGAATTCTTCTTCTTCTGAATTCTTCTTCTGAATTCTTCTTCTTCTTCTTCTTCTTCTGAATTCTTCTGAATTCTTCTTCTTCTTCTTCTGAATTCTTCTTCTTCTTCTTCTTCTGGTTCTGAATTCTTCTTCTTCTTCTTCTTCTTCTTCTTCTGAATTCTTCCTCTTCTTCTTCTTCTTCTGGTTCTGAATTCTTCTTCTTCTTCTTCTTCTTCTTCTTCTTCGGGAACATATTCATTGCCTCATAAAAACAAGTATCATCTAGTGTACTTCATTTGTCAAGGATCAAACACTTTCTTGACAATCATTCTAGACGTGTGTTTTACTTTGCCGGCTTATATCCAGTCTCGTCTCAGCTGCTGCTCGGTTATTTGGGGTGAATGTCCTCTTCCTACTTGAAAGCTACTTGGCTCTTTTACAAAAAAAACGTGCAATTAAGATGATTAACCACGTAAATACCTCAGGTGGATCTGTGCACAACACGTGCAAAGAACTTCAAATATTACCTTATCATCTACTTATTAGATACAACACATTGATTCTTATGCATAAAATTGTTCGCAACGCATGCCCACAATATTTAAAATCATTATTTTGTTTCCAGTTGAGTTCCAACGTAAATCGGACAGCCATTGTCTCTAAGCCTAAAACTGATTTATTTAAGACGAATCTCTCATTTAATGGAAGCATAGAATGGAACATGCTTCCAAAAACACGTCCTCATATTCCAGCTGTATCTCTCTTCGAGTCCTAAGTGAAAATATTTCTATTCGATACATTTGATTAACCTACTCGCGGTCTTTTGCAAATGCTTGCTGATGATCAGTCCACTTGCTGCCTTACCATGATGAACGGAAAGTTGAATGTATCTGTGATCGTGCCAGCAAACGAACAAATAAGTGCGTGCGTGCGTGCGTGCGTGCGTGTGTGTCTTTGAGTGTGTGGGCGTGAACTGATGTGTACGCATGTCTTTGTTTGCTTGTTTTATTATGTGTGCGTGCGTGCGTGCGTGCGTGCGTGCGCGTGCGCGCGCGCGCGCACACACAATTGTTCTTTTCATTGCTTTGTTATTCCAGTTACTGTTCTCATTCGTCGTTATTATTCAGTTTATCTTTTTCATTTTATTTCTTTATTCTTTTTTTTTGTGTGTGTGTCGTTAAATGGGCAGGATTGTTAAAAAAAATTAAAAACAAAAACAAAAAAACCTGTGCCTAATTCTTTACCCATTAAAGATTTCTTTCATTCATTCAACCAACCAACCAACCAACCAACCAATCAATCAATCAATCAACCAATCAATCTTCTTCTTCTTCTTCTTCTTCTTCTTCTTCCTTCTCTTCCTCCTCCTCCTTCCCCTCCTCTTTCTTCTTCTTCTTCTTTTTCTTCTTCTTCTCTCTCTCTCTCTCTCTCTCTCTCTCTCTCACTGCTCTCCCCTTTCTCTTGCACTCTCTAATACTGAAACTGTAATATATATATATATATATATATATAGAGAGAGAGAGAGAGAGAGAGACCTTAACTGGCTGACAGTCTATTCATCTATTTCCCCTTCACAACCCAACACACGCCATATACTGGCATACGCACACACTACACACACACACACACACACACACACACACACACACACACACAATTACGCATATATATATACATTCACACACGCCGTGGGGGCGCGCACAAACAGAGACATCGAGAGCGGTGAGAGAAACCCAAAACAGCTTTGAACGGGAAAACTAACACCCTTGCTTTATATACAACGGATAGCTTGCTGTTTCCATACAACATTGACACACCTGTCAGTCTCGTGGCACGCTGCCGCTGATAAAGACGAAAAACAAAAAAAAATAATAATGTAACAGATGTAATCGTCAACAGAAAAGAAAATAATAAAGATATTAAAAAAAAAAAAATTTTTAATAAAAATTGTACGAGCTGCTTTAAAGGAAACATTTATAACGCATGTGTCTGTCTGTCTGTCTCTGTCTGTCTGTCCGTCCGTCTGTGTGTCTGTTCGTTCCTCCTTCCCTCCCCCCTACCTCTCTCTCTCTCTCTCTCTCTCTCTCTCTCTCTCTTGCCTTTCCCGCCTTATGCCATAATGAGTTATGTAAATTGTTCATTTTAATGATACTGTTTGTCATATGTGTATGGTTGACTGAGAATCTCCCTCACCCTCCATCCCCCATTCTGGTCTGTGGTGCGGCGTGTGTGTTGTGTGTACGTGTGTTTGTTTCTTTCATTTCAGTTGTTCATTGTTTCCTAAGCATTTTACTAACACCGTGCTTGTGGCTGTATGTCATGTGTGTGTGTGTGTGTGTGTGTGTGTGTGTGTGTGTGTGTGTGTGTGTGTGTGTGTGTGTGTGTGTGTGTGTGTGTGTGTGTGTTCTTTTTTATTTTTTCATTAAAAAAAAATTCTCTGATATGTATTTCTAACTCCATGTTTTTATTTTATTTAGTGTTGTCTAATGTTGACCCTATTCAGGGCGGGGACTGGATGTAAAAAAGTACACCAGTGCTTATCTATTATCCTCGAAATAAAGAATTTTGTCTTGTCTTGTCTTATCCCTTCCCTCTCTATCTATCTATATATCTATCAACCTAACAATATGTCACACACACACACACACACACACTCATACATAGCGCGCCCGCTCACTAACCCTAACTCCCAACATTGGACACTTCCTCTACCCAAGCTACGAATAGACTGTTATAAACCGAGTTTAGCTTAACCCGGCACGCACTGCTGGAACAATATCCCCAAACACCTCAAAGAACCCTTTTCACACCACAACATTCAAAGAGAAACCTGGGCAGTGCATGCGTTTGTATTTGTTTGTATTTCTTTTTATCACAACAGATTTCTCTGTGTGAAATTCGGGCTGCTCTCCCTAGGGAGAGCGCGTCGCTACACTACAGCGCCACCCATTTTTTTTTTGGGGGGGGGGCATTTTTTCCTGCGTGCAGTTTTATTTGCTTTTTCCTGTCGAAGTGGATTTTTCTACAGAATTTTGCCAGGAACAACCCTTTTGTTGCCGTGGGTTCTTTTACGCGCGCTAAGTGCATGCTGCACACGGGACCTCGGTTTATCGTCTCATCCGAATGACTAGCGTCCAAACCACCACTCAAGGTCTAGTGGAGGGGGAGAAAATATCGGCGGCTGAGCTGTGATTCGAACCAGCGCGCTCAGATTCTCTCGCTTCCTAGGAGGACGCGTTACCTCTAGGCCATCACTCCACTATATAATAATGTTATAATATTGGTCACATGTACTACTTAGACTGCCCGTCAAATTCCGTGTGCTCGCGTTTACGTTTTTGTGTGTGTGTGTGTGTGTGTGTGTGTGCAACACTGTTTTTGTTTCCATTCACAAACAATCCTTACAGTCTACTTCAAAATGCGTCAATCAGTTGACAAAGTCAGTATCACGCCATGGAATATTGTTTTCACGTATCTGAATGTGTTCTCCTGACAGTGGACATAACAAACTAACGAAAACAAACTCTGGTCATGTCTCTGATTCTAGATATATATATATATATATATATATATATATATATATATATATATATATATACTCACATGTATCACAAATTGTGAAACATCCTCACCCAACCTCACACTTTCCCCCCCTCTTTTCTTACTGCTTTCAGTTCGCACGGACATAATTCATTCTCTCTCTCTGTCTGTCTGTCTGTCTGTCTGTCTGTCTCTCCCTTTCTCTCTCTCTCTCTCTCTCTCTCTTTGTCCAGAGGGTTTAAATGCTAAACGGACAATAAAACATCTCTCTCTCTCTCTCTCTCTCTCTCTCTCTCTCTCTCTCTCTCTTCCCCCACATAATGTGTCCGTCTGTCCATACCACTATTACCGGTCTCCTTATTTGCTACGTCTTCTATTTCTTACATTTTCGTTTTGAATTTTATCGTTACTTGTCTGTGTTAATTTCACTCGAATCATTTATATCTAGCATTCATGCTGTGGTTTTCTTCTTCTTCTTCTTCTTCTTCTTTTTCCCCTCAGTCCCGGTGTGTGTGTGTGTGTGTG